>NC_069501.1:985080357-985090357 GCF_027579735.1 Bombina bombina
CCAAATCTAGTTTCTCTGAAGCTGACTGATTGGAGGTTGAACGCTTAATTTTATCTAAGCGGGGGTCAGAGACCATGATTCAGGCTTGTAAGCCTGTAACTAGAAGGATTTTCCATAAGATTTGGGGTAAATATTTCTATTGGTGCGAATCCAAGGGCTACTCATGGAGTAGAGTTAGGATTCTTAGTATTTTGGTCTTTCTCCAAAAGGATTTGGAGAAGGGTTTATCGAACTCTCTAAGGGGTCAAAATTTGGCCTTATCTATTTTGTTACTCAAATGTCTGGCAGTTGTCCCAGTAGTACAATCTTTTTGTCAGGCCTTGATCAGGATCAGACCTTTGTTCAAACCAGTTACTCTTCCATGGAGTCTTAATTTAGTTTCTAAAAGTTCTTCAAAGGGATCTCTTTGGGTCTAGGCTTTCCTTAGATATTTAGTTGTTATCTTGGAAAGTTTTATTTCCTGTTATTTCTCCTGCTTGCAGAATGTCAGAGCTCTAGACATTGCAGTGTGAGTCTACTTACCTTATTTTTCACTGTGGTAAGGTAGTTTTTACATACTACATTAGGATTTCTTCCTAAGGTTATTTCTGATCGGAACATTAACCAGGAGATTGTCGTTCCTTCCTTGTGTCCTAATCCTTCTTCTTTGAAGGAACGACTTCTACTCAATTTGGACTTGGTCCGTGCTTTAAAGTTTTACCTGCAGGTGACTAGGGACTTTCGTCAGTCTTCTTCTTTGTTTGTGGTTTTCTCTGGACATTGTAAGGGACAGAAAGCTTTGGTTACTTCTTTCTTTTTGGCTGATGAGTAGCATACATTTGCATATGAAACTGCTGGACAGTAGCCTCCAGAGAGAGTTATGGCTCATTCCACGAGGGCGGTTGCTTTCTCATGGGCATTCATAAATGAACCTTCTTTGGTACAGATTTGCAAGGCTGCAACTTGGTCCTCCTTTCACACTTTTGTCTCGGCTGAGGCTGTTTTTTTTTGGGGGGGGGGAAGGGTTCTTAAAGCAGTAGTGCCTTCCGTTTAGGTTCCCTGTCTTGTCCCTCCCGTATCATTTGTGTACTCTAGCTTTGGTATTGAATCCCATTAGTAATTAAAATGATCCGTGGACTCGTGTCTTAAAAAAAGAAAAGAAAATTTATGCTTACCTGATAAATTTATTTCTTTTTTTACACGATGAGTCCACGGCCCGCCCTGTTCTTTTAGACAGGTTGTGGGTTATTGTAAACTTCAGACACCTCTGCAACTTGGCTTTTCCATTCTTTTCCTAACTTCGGTCGAATGACTGGGGTGTGAGGGAAGGAAGGAGCTATTTATCAGCTCTGCTGTGGTGCTCTTTGCCTCCTCCTGCTGACCAGGATGTGAATAGCCTATTAGTAATTAAGATGATCCGTGGGCTCATCGTGTCAAAAAAGAAATACATTTATCAGGTAAGCATAAATTTTCTTTTTGCTGATCAACTGCAAATGGCGGTATCAAAAGTGATCCATGCCTTACCACGTTCTGCGTATCATGGCGGCCGACCCAGGGGTTGTCTACGCCCGTGGAAAACTGAGGCAATATATGATGATGAGGCCCACTCCGACTCTTCGGAGGAGGCCCCTTCTGGGTCGGAGTCAGTGTCATCTAAACCTCCGGCTGCGGAGGAGCCTGACTTTAGGTTTAGGATGGAAAATTTGAGCTTTGTGCTGAGACAAGTGCTTGCTACTCTGGAAGTTCCATAACCGAAATTTCCAGAAGAACCTGCGATTCATAACCTTGATAAGGTATATGGGGACAGGGTGGTGCCTCAGGCCTTCCCGGTTCCTGTTAAGATGGCAAATAGTAAGCATGAATGGGAGCAATTAGGTTCTTCCTTTTCCCCTTCTTCCTTTATGTTGAAATTTTTTTATTAAACATTTTTTACTGTACATAAACGTTTATATAACATCATAATCAAAGATGATATTATGAAAAAATAAAACAAGTAAAACAAAAATGCATAAAGTATGAGTCAATCATTCTTGGAGTCTTTATAACAATTCAAGTATGGGTATTTATATTTTGAGTTTCGTGTATGCTGAGGGTGTGGGACATTAACGTTAAGAATGAGATCAGATGCCTATGTGGAAATATGGATGGGGTTGGTTCTCCCTTTTAATATCCAATAAAACCAGACTCTGTCCACAGTCTCCTTATTGTTTAGGATCCAGGAAGCAGAGTCGTACATAGTATATGTGGCATTGATTTTATTTAAAACCTCCTGCCATGTTATGGATCCAGTTTTCCAATATTTAGCTATACTGGCTCTTGTAACCGTGCACAAAATCTTGATAAATGTATTGATTGGTTTATTGAGGTTGGGGATTCGGGTATTCAGGAGTGCTTGTGACTGCGTGAGTTGTATCTTTTCATCTAGTGTGTTACTTACTAGAAGGGAGAGCTTGTCCCAAATCTGCTTGACTTTGTCACATTCCCACCATAGATGTGAGTAGGTTCCAATGGTGTTACATCCTCTATAACATAATCTATTCCCTGTGGAGGACATATGTGCTGTTTGCACTGGAGTTAGATACCATCGAAAGGCTGTTTTAAGAGCATTTTCCCTGAGGTCTGCGTTTAGCAGTCTTTTTTGTCTATCTCATTGAAGATGTCAACCCACTCCTGTATGTCTATTGCAATTCCCAAGTCTCTTTCCCACTTTAGTATTAGCCAAGATTTTACCTGTGTCTGAGATGATTGTATGGCGGAATATAATTTCGAAATAGTGTTTAGTTCTGCGTGGGGCTTTGCATATAATCTCTAGTATTTGTAGTGTTCTGGGGAGCGGTATGTTTTTGGAATTCTCTAAGTGCCGACATTATCTGAAGGTATAGAAACCAATTTATCGTTAGGGGTGCGATTTTGTCTTGGATTTGATTGAATGTTAGGAGTGTATTATTGGATATTAGATCAGCTACTCTATAGAGTCCTTTATTGGGCCATTTATCTATTAATGAGCGATATTCTTGAGTGAATAAGTATCTAATTGGCATGTTTCAAGAGTGTATTGATCGTAGATTAGTCAATTTGGCTACTTTGTTCCAGGATACTAGGGTGGAGTCTAGCGTAGGGAGTTTCTGTGAAGTGGTTGCATGAGTTCCCTCCTCCCAGAGAATATCTGCTGGTTGATTCCAGCCTCCCATTTCAGCTTCAAGAGTTGGCCAAATGGTATCAATATTGGGGTTGTCTAAGAGGGCCGTTGGAGCCAGTTTTGCCGCTTTATAATAGTCAATAAGGTTGGGGACTCCCACCCCCACTAGCGTTCTGTGTTTCGTCAAACAAGTGGCTGGAATTCTAGGGGATTTTTTTCCTCTAATGTATCTGATCAGATCTGATTGTATCTGAGTCAGTTCTGGGGTTTGCGTTTTGATTGGAAGTGCTCTGTACAGATAAAGTATGCATGTTAAGATATTCATCTTAACCGCAGCTTGTCGACCATACCAAGAAAAGGAGTATTGCAACCATTTCTGGAAGTCTTGGTGGATCTCTTTGAACAGCGGTCAGTAGTTAAATTTGTATAAAAATGGGTTGTCAAGTTGATGCCTAAATATTTAATCGTGTGTTGTAGCCTATTTCATGGTGAAATTTAGTTCTATTAACTTTTTTGTGTGAGGTGGCAGTATTATAGGAAGGGCTTCACATTTTTCTAGGTTAATTTTGTACCCCGAAATGGATGAGAACTTGTCTAGAAGTTGGTATAGGTTAGGAAGTGAGACCAATGGTTTGGTGATTGTCAGTAGAATGTCGTCCGCGAACAACGTCAATTTATATTCGGTGGATCGGAGCTTGAATCCTGAAATGTCTGGGGAGTTTCTTATTTGTGCTGCCAGGGGTTCTATGCATAGGGCGAATAGGAGGGGTGACAAAGGGCACCCCTGCCTAGTCCCGTTTAGTATGGGGAAAATTTTGGACTTATAACCAGTTGCAGTTACTTGCGCTGAAGGGTTAGAGTATATCATCTCTATTGCCGTTGCAAAAGGGCCACTAAATCCCATATTGTGAAGCACCTGCAGAAGATACTTCCAGTCTATTCTATCAAACGCCTTCTCTGCGTCCAATGACAGGAGCAGAGAAGGCGTTTTGGTCTCGGATAAGTAGTGTATAGAATCTATTATTCACCTGATATTGTCTGGGGCTTCCCTATCTTTTTAATAAAACCGACTTGGTCTGGGTGAATCAGTTTGGGTAGTATTGTTTTAAGGCGGTTGGCGAGAATTTTGGTAAAAATGTTGAGGTCCTGATTAATAAGTGAAATGGGACGATAGTTTGAGCAGTATTTTGGGTTTCTACCTGGCTTTGGGATTACTACAATTTTGGCTATTAAGATGGAATTGAGCGACCTTCTAAGATGTGATTGCATAAGTTAGTTAGCTGAGGGATTAACATAGGTTGAAATATTTTATAATATTCCCCTGAGAACCCGTCGGGGGCTTTACCTTTTTTGAGGTCTTTAATTGCTAATGATACCTCTAGTGGCGAAATCTGGGAGCTCAGAAGCTTTCTGCCCTCCTGATATAGTATTTAGTTTAACTTCTGTAAGAAAATCAGTAGTGATAGATTCAACTTGTGGTGTGTGGAAAACCTTTTTACCATCATATAGTTTTCCGTAGAATTCTGCAAAGGTATCAACAATTTCTTGGGGATGGGTTACATGAACGCCTTGTGAGTTAATTATGCTTGGGATGGCAGAGGCCTTGCATCGTTCGCGAATTTTATGGGCTAAAAATTTGTCGGGTTTATTAGCGAACACATAGTATTGTGTCTTTAATACTGCCCTAGCTGCCATAGCATTCAGACTACCGTTTAAATTATCCCTTTTCTTAGCGAGTTCTTTGAAAGTAGTTGTGTTTTGGGTAAGCCTATGTTGTGTTTCTAGTGCTTTTATTTCATTTTGGAGCTGAGCTATCAGAGTGTTTTTATGGTGTAATGATCGGGATTTTGTCTGGATTAGAAGTCCTCTAACGTACGCTTTATGCGCTGCCCAGGTGTTTAATGGATTATCGGTGGTGTTGGTATTAGTCGTCCAATATTCGGTCAGTAGCTCATTAGTCCTATCTAGAGTGTGTTTGTCTCATAATAGGGTCGGGTCAAATGTCCATGTTCTAGTTCTTTTAGGGTCATGGCCCCCTGTTGAGGTAGATTGAAATTGGGGAATGATCCGACCATGTACATGAGTGGATTTCTGATGATAAAATTAGTGGGAGCAGGATTTGGCTAACTAGTATGTAGTCTATTCTTGTATAAGACCTGTGCGCCGCTGAATAAAACGTAGTGTCATTTGTTTCCCCATACAAAAATTTCCAGGTGTCTGAGTGTGTGGGGTACAAGTGTGTCCCGGTTAGATTTAATAATCATATTGTGTCGGGTTTGTTTGTTGTTCAGCCTTAAATTCGGTGTGGGGACTATGGATTTTAAATTGATATTAAAGTCTCCAGCTAGTATTATTCTATACTGCGACCAGTTTGTTAAAGCATGCAAAATATTTTTAAAGAATGTATGTTGGTTGTCATTTGGGGCGTATATATTACAGAAAATATCAGATTCGTCTAGTTGCCCCTTTACAATTAGATATCTACCTTCTCAGTCTGCTAGGGTATATTCATGTATAAAGTTCAGAGATGAGTGAATGAAAATGGATACATCCCTTTTTTTTGTGTCTGTTGTCGCGTGGTAATGTAGCGGGAATGCCCCAGACCAGTATCTAGGAATATTTGTGTGTGTTAAGTGAGTCTCTTGTAAAAAGAGAACATTAGCATGAAGTCTTAGATACTGGGTCATAGCCATCTTACGCTTGACGTCGGAATTTAATCCTCTCACATTGTGAGAAACTAAGTGTATTTTAGGCATCAGACAAATTAACATTCAGCTCAGTTGTAGCTCTTGAAATATGGCAAATTGGTATCTCTGTTTGGTGAGCTGTGATATATCTACATTCCCACCCAGTACTCAACATCATACCTCCCCATACCCATTGTGACTCAAAACCATAATACATATTTAACAGAAGAAAAAAAAACAATTAAACGTATGAACAACAAACAGTATGTATAAAGAGAAAAAAATACATTAACCGTATCTCTCTTAAGAAGAGAGAAATAAATTCTCATGGAAAAAACATTCTTAAGTGAGCGGGATCTAAGAATGTAGCTAGATGTGTAAACAGTAGATTTAACAACTAACAGTAATGATCAATGATGAGCAATATTTTCTATATCTCACTACCTATAAGTCTAGTACAAGCTCCAGACTCTAGAACATCATCTGGAAGCCTGCAGGCAAAAGTCATCTATTTTTCAGTTTTCTTCTGTTGACCGGCTGCCATTTCTGTTGCTGCCAATCTCTCTGGGGCAGCTGTAGGTCTTTATGTTTAGTAGGTCGGGGTAGATGGAGGGTCCAGTCCCAGTAGCTTGCATGTGTCGGGAATTTCTTCCTCTTTTAAGCGGAGTGTTTTGCCGTCTCTCATGATATGCAGCGCGAAGGGGAAGACCCAGCGATATTGGATCTGATGTTTTTTGTAACAAGGCTGTGAAATGTTGCAGCTGAGCTCTTCTCTGCAGGGTTTTAAGGCTCAAGTCCTGAAAGAATTGGACAATTGTCCCTTGAAATTTAAAGGTTGGGTTCCGTTGGGATGCAGAAAGAATATTCTCCTTCTCTTTAAAAGCCAGCAGCTTCACTATGACATCCCTTGGTGGGGCATTATCTTTAGGTCTCGCTATGAGAGCTCTGTGGGCCCTTTCGATGCTGTATACAAGTTCGTCTTTGTCACCAGTGATGGCTCTGAACAGTTGTTGCAAATATGTTTGGAGATCTTTATTTAGAACTGATTCTGGTATGCCTTTCATTCTGATATTATTTCTTCTGCCCCTGTTTTCAAGATCTTCGATCTTATCCTGAAGTTCTGTAATAGATTGTTGTTGGGAGTTGACAACCTCAGATATTGAGGTAAGATCTTCTGAGACGGCGTCTCTGTGTTCCTCTAGAATTTCAATTCTGCCTCCTAGGTCAGCAATATCAGACTTTATCTCCGTGAGGCTTTCAGTGACAGCCGTGTGCATAGAATCTATTTTCTCCCATAGGCGTTTGAAGTTTGATATGTCTTGTTTTGATACAAGTAGACGTAGGTCTGCTCTTGTTACCGGAGTGTGATCTCCTTCAGTATTTATAGAATCTGTATCTTGCTCAGAGTCCCCTTCTTGCCATTAGCGCATTTATTCATCTTGGCAGATCTGAAATATGGGTTTATGGTCTGTGACTTAGGGGTTTTATCTGCTTTGGTCAGCTTTTTGGACGCCATCTTGTATAGCTTGAAACTTCGATATATATTTAACTGTTTCAGTCGCTGCTGCCCCTATGTGCTTAATTTCTGGAGGCTGTGCAATGTTCTGTATTTGTAAGGTACCGTATACTATGGCCCCCATATTTCCAGTGAGATATTTATAGGCCGCCTTCTTTTATTTTTTTGTTTAAAGTTTATACATATGGGCCGTTTTTGTAGATATAGCTTTTTATATAGTGGAGGCAATAGGTATAGCTTTTCTTAACAATAGTAGCTCATATCATCTGTTCCCTTATTATTTTTAGGTCGTTGTCCCATAATCCCAACCATCTGAGCTCCTCTATTTCCTGAGGCTCATCGCGTAGTTTCTGTAGTGTAGGCACTTGTGGGAAAGGAGCTGCGTTTTGCCGCCAGTAGCTATTGATTCTATGCTCTGCTTCCTTGCTCCCAAGTATTCCGGACCATATCTGACCCCCTTCAAGTATGCTCACCTGATTACTCGATGTCCGATCACTTGGGTCTGGTGATATTGGCCCCACAAGGGTTTCTACGCATCTCCGCCGCTGTTAGCTTTGTAGTAGCTCAGTGCGAGTTCAGTCACGTAGGCCTCATCCCTTCGCCTCCGTGTCTGCAAGCGGCAAGTAGTCACTGTAGCGTATAGGTACATATATACCTGGGGCTTTACTTCTAAGTGCTGTAGTAAGTTTTGTGGCTTAGGTTCACAGTTTTAGTGGCTTATTATTCCTATTTTGTGCTTTTGGCTCCCGGAGCTCAGAGATTACACAGCAATCTCTGAGCGCAGTCAGGCTCTGCCCCAGATCTACTCTCCCCTTCTTCCTTTAAAGGGACACTGAACCCAAATTTTCTTTCATGATTCAGATAGAGCATGAAATTTTAAGCAACTTTCTAATTTACTCCTATTATCAAATTTTCTTCATTCTCTTGGAATCTTTATTTGAAATGCAATAATGTAAGTTTAGATGCCGGCCCATTTTTGGTGAACAACCTGGGTTGTTCTTGCCGATTGGTGGATAAATTCACTCACCAATAAAGTGCTGTCCAGAGCACAGAACCAAAAAAGAAGCTTAGGTACCTTTTTCAAATAAAGATAGCAAGAGAACAAAGAAAAATTGATAATGGGAGTAAATTAGAAAGTTCTTAAAATTGCATGCTCTATCTATCTGAATCACGAAAGAAAAAATTTGGGTTCAGTGTCCGTTTAAGAAACTTTTCCCTGTCCCGGACTATCAGCTGGAGTTGTGGGGTACTGTCCCTAAGGTGGATGGTGCTATCTCCACGCTCGCGAAGCGGACAACTATTCCCCTTTAGGATAGTTCGTCCAAGTAGCCCATGGATAAAAAGTTGGAAAACATGTTAAGGAAGATGTTTCAGCACACATGGTTTGGTTTTCAGCCGGCAGTGGCTGTAGCCGCGGTCGCCGGAGCTGCGACATATTGGTGTGAATCCCTGTGTGAAATGGTAGAGGGGGAGACTTCCATCGACGAGATACAGGACAAGATTAAGGCACTGAAGATCACCAATTCTTTCATATGTGATGCAAATTATTCGCCTGAACGCAAAGGTGTCAGGTTTTTCCGTTTTTGCTCGCAGGGCTCTGTGGCTAAAGTCTTGGTCTGCGGACATGATTTCTAAGTCGAGGCTGTTGTCTCTGCCTTTTCAAGGAAAGATTATGTTCGGTTCAGGATTGGATTCGATCATATCCATGGTTACGAGAGGCAAGGGAGCTTTCCTACCACAGGATAAGAAGGCTAAGCCTAAAGGATCTACTTTTCGTCCCTTTCGTGTGGACAAGGCCCAGCGCCAGCGGCCCGCTGCGAAAGCGGACCAGTCCAAGGGAACTTGGAAGCCGGCTCATTCTTGGAACAAGTCTAAGCAGAGCAAGAAGTCGGCATGAAGGGGCGGCCCCCGACCGGTCTCTGGACCAAGTAGGGGGCAGATTATCTCTCTTCTCGGAAGCATGGTTCCAGGACGTTCAGGATCCTTGGGCTCTGGACATTGTCGCCCAGGGCTACAGGATAGGGTTCAGAAGCCATCTGTCCAGGGGCAGATTCCTCCTATCAAACCTGTCTTCAGGGCCAGAAAAGAGAGAAGTCTTTCTAGAATGTGTGAGGGATCTCTCCTCTCGGTGTCATCGTACCAGTACCCCAAGCAGAAAGGGGTCTAGGGTACTATTCAAATCTTTTTGTGGTTCCAAAGAAGGATGTCACGTTTCGCCCGATTCTGGACCTTAAGTGTTTAAATAAGTTTCTGAGTGTTCCATCGTTCAAAATGGAAACAATCAGATCTATTCTGCCCCTAGTTCAAGAGGGACAGTTCATGACAACCATAGACTTGAAGGACGCTTACCTTCTTGTGCCAATCCACAGGGAGCACTTCAAGTTCCTGAGATTTGCGTTTCTGAATCAACACTTCCAGTTTGTGTCCCTTCCCTTTGGTTTTTGCCGACGGCTACTTTTGGTGGCCAGAGGCATTGCTGTGGCGCCCTACCTGGACGAAATCCTAGTCCAGGCGCCGTCGCTCAGTCTTGCAGAAGATCATTCGAGGGCTCTTCTTTTTCTGCTCCAATTCCACGGTTGGAAGATCAACTCTGCAAAGAGTTCCCTGATTCCCAGCAAAAGGGTGGATTTCCTGGGTACGATAATAGACTCTTTGTCCATAAAAAAATTTCTCACAGAC
>NC_069501.1:986967871-987012414 GCF_027579735.1 Bombina bombina
CACATTCCACCCCCTGACCTCTCCCAAACAGCTCTTCCCTCACCCCACAATTTGTCCCCGCCATCTTAAGTACTGGCAGAAAGTCTGCCAATACTAAAATAAGTTGTTGTTTTTTAATAATTTAAATTCTGCCTTGTAGGATCCCCCTCTGCCTGTTTGCCGCCATCTTGGGTGCTGGCAGCCAGTTCCCAGTTTGCCATATAATTAGCTGCTTTTTTTTTTTTTTTTAAATAAAAAAAAAAAACCTGCAATTTTTCTGTAGTGTAGCTGCCCCCCTCAATAACCTACCCCCTCCCAGATCCCTTAAGATAAAATTTCCCCCCCTCCTCTCTCCCTCCTTCCCTTTAAACTTTGTTCCATAATGTAGCGCTCCGTGCGCACTCACGCCTCTGTTCCCGTGCGTGCGCCCCTGCACGCTCCCAGCGCCCCTGCACGCGATCCCACCCCCCCTCTGACGAATATCCTCCAGCGATGGCCGGCCACCCGCCTTCCTGCAATGGCTCCCACCACCGATCGGCACCATTGCTGGCCGATGCAGAGAGGGCCGCACAGTGGCTCTCTGCATCGGTGTGTGAAAAAAGGTATTGCTGTGATGCCTCAATATCGAGGCATCACGGCAATACCTTGAAAGCGGATAGAAGCAATCAAGATCGCTTCCACTGATTTGAAACCTCTGAAGATGTACAGGGTACGTTGTTGGTCGTTAAGGTACGTTCTACAAAAAACGATTGTTTTTGGGGGTTTTTTTGTACGTCATCGGTCGTTAAGAGGTTAATTCTGTGACATATCTGTACTTTTCTCAGAAGTTTAGGTTTATTAACTTTCCCTTATTGTCCTACACACATCTGCTTTCAGTGATAAAAATGAGTAATACTTGGCGATCCGTTTTGATTGTTTGGGGAAAAATCCAAGAAGTATGCTATTCTTTTATTACCATGACTACGAAATATTTTGTTTTTAAATGTAGTTCCAATAATGTCCGTCTTTGAAATGGCTCCTGGCCTTTTAAATTATGAATGGCTATGTTTGCTAACAGTCTGCTTTTTTTATTTTAAAGGGACAGACTAGTCAAAATTAAACTTTCAGGATTCATATAGGGCTCATGCAATTTTTAAACATGCCCTATACAAGGCTTAGATACAAGGTAATCACAGTTGTAAAAAGTATATTAATATAAGTGTTGGTTATGCAAAAAATGAGTGGATAATAAAGGGGCTATCCTCTCTTTTTAAACCACAAAAATTCAGGAGTAGACGGTCTCCTTTCTTATATTGTGTTTTTACAAGTAAAAAATGAACGTGATCGCTTGAGCGCAATTCAAGTTAATGCTTGTTGGGTTAGCACATTCTCAGAGCTGTGGTTAACTGTTTCGTAAGTGTGTGTGCCCTTTGCAGTTAAAGGGATACTAAACCCAATTTTTTTACTTGCATTATTCAGACAGAGCATGCAATTTTAAAGCAACTTTGTAATGTACTCCTATTTTTATTCTCTTGCTTTATTTGAAAAACCAGGAATGTAAAGCTTAAAGTGAATGTAAATTTTCACAAATGAAAGCCCTCTTTTTTTTACAAATACTATTAAAAGTAGGGGCACTTTCATTCATGAAAGTTCATTGCAAATGTTTTTTTTTTTTTTTTTTTTTTTTAATACTTTTTATTCCTTTCCCCAGGTCCTCTTACTTCCGAAATGACGATCCGACTGCCTCCAATCACGGCTTCCCCCCCAGAGCAAACATTGCCTGAGGCCACGCCGGGATTGGATGAAGCCGGTTTCATAATTTCTGACGTAAGAAGAGAGGACCTGGGGGTGGGGGAATCGCTGCTCCGGTGTTCCAAGCTTGAAAGGAATAAAAGGCAAGTATTTAAAAAAAAAAAAAAAAAAAAAGTCTGCAATGAAAACTTTCATGAATGAAAGTGCCCCTGTTTTTAATAGTATCTTTAAAAAACAGGGCTTTCATTCATGAAAATTTACATTCACTTTAAGAGTGTGCCCATTTTTGGTTTAGCACCTGGTTAGCACTTGCTGATTGGGGGCTTAATGTAGCCATCAAGCGCTACCCTGGTTCTGAACCAAAAATGGGCCAGCTCCTAACTTTGCATTTCTGCTTTTTCAAATCTATACCAAGAGAAGGAAGAAAAATTGATAATTAAGTTAGAGCATGCAATTTTAAGCAACTTTCTATCTGACTCATGGAAGAAAAGATTTGGGTTAAACCTGAAAAATCATATTTATGCAATATTGATATTCAATAAAGTGTTATACTGTGTATTTACTGTAAATATTTCACATTGTGTGTGTATATAGATATACATTAATATTGTACCATAAAACAATATATCTATCATATTCTGCAATGTGCACAACATTGCAATGTGAAATATTCATATTTTCATGTCAGCTTAGTGCACATTAGAATATGCAATATGGTTTGCATGTGAGTGAGTTTTTTTTTTTTTTTTTTTTCATAAAACACAGGAAGCATTGATAACTGATTTCCAGCTGTAATTACAATCCAATAAAAAGCTCAAAATATGAATAAAAAAAGCTTAAATGGTTTCGGCAAACACAGCTGGCTTTTTCAAGAGCATCTTGCATTTTATATGGTAAATTATCCCCACCTACCTAATCCCTGCATTGATGACACTTGTGGAAACAAGTCGTTTTAGACTCCTATTTCCCAATCAGGTAGTCATTTGGAAACGGTCACATGGTATAGGTCATGTGAATAATGTAACCAGTAAAAAAACTATTCTACAAAAATCCTAAATGGCCAATAAGACTAGATGTTAGTAACAGTTCTCAATCAAGTAGTGTTAAACTAGAAGTTCCCTTTCAGGTACTCCAGTAAAGATGGTATGAATAGATCAGTTGTATGAAATATATTCTCTATTACAGAATTGTTTTTTTTTTTTTTATTGGTTACCTTATTCACATGACCTATACCATGTGACAGTTTCCAAATGAGAACTACTGCATTTACACGGATTGGTCGCTCTTATAATGTGATAATTTTTTTTGCTGAATGTAATTCTTGATTTAGGAATATCATTCCTTCTTCCTTTTTTTTTTTTTTTTTTATGTATAAATAATTATAAATTTTTGTTTTATTCTTTTGACTGTTTTTAATTCCAGAATAATTGATCACTATGTTCCTCCATGCTGAATAGCAGGATATACCCCTTATTTGTAAATCTCTTCCCTGCACAGGTGTCATCAATGCAGGAATTAGGTAGGTGGGGTTAATTTACCATATAAAATTGCAAGATGGTTGAAAGATGTTTATAGCTCTCTTCATAGTGATTTTAACTGCTTTTGAAAAAGCTAGCTGTGTCTGCTGAAATCACTGTTATCAGTGTGTCTGGTGTTTTCTGAATTGATAACAATTGTGAAAGATTGAGCTGCCATCTAAAAAACAGTTCTGTGCAGACAGAGTAACTGGGGCTGGCAGCATAATCTTGAAATACAAGGGAAGTCATTGTGGTTGTTATTTTTCTGTATTTCTTTCATGTAATTGGCAAGAGTCCATGAGCTAGTGACGTATGGGATATACAATCCTACCAGGAGGGGCAAAGTCTCCCAAACCTCAAAATGCCTATAAATACACCCCTCACCACACCCACAATTCAGTTTTCCAAACTTTGCCTCCCATGGAGGTGGTGAAGTAAGTTTGTGTTAAGATTTCCATGTTGACATGCGCTTCTCAGCATTTTGAAGCCCGATTCCTCTGAGTACAGCGAATGTCAGAGGGACGTGGAGAGTATTACCTATTGAATGCAGTGATTTCCCTAACGGGGGTCTATTTCATAGGTTCTCTGTTATCGGTGTTAGAGATTCATCTCCTACCTCCCTTTTCAGATCGACGATATACTCTCATATACCATTACCTCTACTGATAACTGTTTCAGTACTGGTTTGCCCATCTGCTATATATGGATGGGTGTCTTTCGTAAGTATGTTTTCATTACTTAAGACACCTCAGCTATGGTTTGGCACTTTATGCATTTATATAAAGTTCTAAATATATGTATTTCCTTTTGCAGATTGTCAGTTTCATATTTGGGAAAGTTAATATTGAGAAATATTTTTCTTACCTGGGGTTTAGTCTTTTTTCCAATTGACTACTTGTTTTAATTTGCGGGCTGTCTTAGGCTCGCAGGTGCGCTAAATGCTACTCTTTATTGCGTCATTCTTGGCGCAAGTTTTTTTTGGCGCAAAAAAAGCACGTCCGTTGACGCAAGTTCGTCATTTCTGTTGTTTTAGTTGACGCAGGGGTTCACACAGGGTTGCGTCAGTAACGTGAGTGTGTCATTTCTGGACATGGTTGGCGCCAAAAATTTTCTAGTTACGTTGGGCGTCATACTTGGCGTCAAATTTTTTTTCATTTATTTATTGCCCCATCGCGTTTTGCCTCTTGCTTTTTTCTAAGTCAGAGGGCTATGCTATTTGCATTTTTTTCCCATTCCTGAAACTGTCATATAATGAAATTGACAATTTTGCTTTATATGTTTTATCTTTTACTTTCTGCAAGATGTCTCAACCTGATCCTGCCTCAGAAGTATCTGCTGGAACTTTGCAACCTGACATCGGTTCTACCAAAGCTAAGTGCATTTGTTGTAAAATTGTGGCGATTATCTCTCCTAATGTCATTTTGTATTAGTTGTCATGATAAACTATTACATTCAGATAGTGTCCATCAGTAATAGTACATTGCTGGTTGCAGTTCCTTTAACTTCTAATGTACATGCTATACCTGTGAATTTTACTGATTCTAGTCAGAAGGCTTTGTCTGCATTTCCACCTTCTAATAAGCGTTAGAGGTCTTTTAAAACTTCTCATAAAGTTGATGAAATTTCAAATGACCGACAACATAATGAATTATCCACTTCTGATGAGGATCTATCTAATTCAGAAGATCCTTCCCCCAGACACTGACAAATCTACTTATTTATTTAAGGTAGAGTATATGTGTTCTTTGTTAAAAGAAGTGTTAATTACTTTGGATATTGAGGAAGCTAGTCCTCTTGATATTAAAACCAGTAAACGTTTAAATGCTGTTTTTAAACCTACTGTGGTTACTCCAGAGGTTTTTTCCTATTCCTGATGCTATTTCTGACATGATTTCTAAGGAATGGAATAAGCCAGGTACTCCTTTTAATCCTTCTGCAAGGTTTAAAAAATTGTATCCTTTACCAGCGGTTGCAATAGAGTTTTGGGAAAAGATCCCCAAAGTTGATTGGGCTATTTCTACTCTTGCTAAACGAACCACTATTCCTATGGAAGATAGTACTTCCTTTAAAAATCCTTTAGATAGGAAGCTTGAATCTTATCTAAGGAAGGCATATTTATATTCAGGTCATCTTCTTAGGCCTGCAATTACTTTGGCTGATGTTGCAGCGGCTTCAGCTTTTTGGTTGGAGAATTTAGCGCAACAAGAATTGGATTCTGACATATTTAGCATTGTTTGCTTACTGCAACATGCTAATCATTTTATTTGTGATGCTATTTTTGATATTATCAAAATTGATGTTAGATCCATGTCTTTAGCTATTTTTTAAATCTTGGAATGATGATATGAAATCTAAGTCTAGATTATTATCTCTGTCTTTCCAAGGTAATAATCTATTTGGTTCTCAGTTGGATTCTATTATTTCAACTGTTATGGGGGGGAAGGAGGTTTTTTGCCTCAGGATAAAAAACCTATGGGTAAACCTAATCCTTCCCCCATTGAATCTGTTTCCAATTGGAGGCCTTCCTCAAATTATAATAAATCCATGCCTTTCAAGAAACCAAAGTCAGCCCCTAAGTCCGCATGAAGGTGCGGCCCTCATTCCAGCTCAGCTGGTAGGGGGCAGATTAAGGTTTTTCAAGGATGTTTGGATAAATTCTGTCCAAAATCAATGGATTCAGAGCATTGTCTCTCAGGGGTACCAAATTGGATTCAGAGTAAGACCTCCTGTGAGGAGATTTTTTTTTTCTCTCACGCATCCCAGTGAATCCAGTAAAAGCTTAGGCTTTCCTGAAGTCTTTCAGATCTGGAGTTTTCAGGGGTTATCATGCCGGTTCCTGTTCAGGAACAAGGCCTGGGGTTTTATTCAAATCTATTAATTGTCGCAAAGAAAGAAAATTCATTCAGACCAGTTCTGGATCTGAAAATTTTGAATAGTTATGTAAGAGTACCAACTTTCAAGATGGTGACTATAATGACTATTCTGCCTTTTGTTCAGCAAGGACATTATATGTCTACAATAGACTTACAGGATGCTTACCTTCATATTCCGATTCATCCAGAACATTATCAGTTCCTGAGATTCTCTTTTTCCAGACAAGCATTACCAATTTGTTGCTCTTCCATTTGGCCTAGCCACAGCTCCAAGAATCTTTTCAAAGGTTCTTGGTGCCCTACTCTCTGTAATCAGAGAACGGGGTATTGCTGTGTTTCCTTATTTGGACGATATCTTGGTACTATCTCAGTCTTTGCGTTCTGCAGAATCTCACACAAATCAACTAGTGTTGTTTCTTCGAAAACATGGTTGGATGATCAATTTACCAACATGTTTTTTGATTCCTCAGACATGGGTCACCTTTTTAGGTTTCCAGATTCAGTGTTGATGACTCTGACTCTCTCTAACAGACAAGAGACGTTTGAAATTGGTTGCAGCATGTCTGCACCTTCAGTCTGCCATTCCCTTCAGTGGCTATGTGCATGGAAGTTTTAGGCCTCTTGACTGCAGCATCGGACGCGATTCCTTTTTGCTCGTTTTCACATGAGACCTCTCCAGCTTTGCATGCTGAATCAATGGTGCTGGGATTATACAAAGATATCACAATTAATATCCTTAAATCCCATTGTTCGACACTCTGACGTGGTGGTTAAATCACCAGCGTTTAGTTCAAGGGGCTTCTTTTGTTCGGCCAACCTGGACTGTGATCACATCAGATGCGAGTCTTTCAGGCTGGGGAGCTGTATGGGGATCTCTGACAGCACAAGGAGTTTGGAAATCTCAAGAGGCGAGATTACCAATCAATATTTTAGAACTCCGTGCAATTCTCAGAGCTCTTCAGTTTTGGCCTCTGTTGAAGAGAGAACCGTTCATTTGTTTTCAGACAGACAATATCACAACGGTGGCATATGTCAATCATCAGGGTGGGACTCAAGTCCCCTAGCTATGAAAGAAGTATATCGGATACTTGTTTAGGCGGAATCCAGCTCTTGTCTAATTTCTGCGGTTCATATCCCAGGTGTAGACAATTGGGAGGCGGATTATCTCAGCCGTCAGACTTTACATCCAGGGAAGTGGTCTCTCCATCCGGATGTGTTTTCTCAGATTGTTCAGATATGGGGTCTTCCAGAAATAGATCTGATGGCCTCTCATCTAAACAAGAAACTTCCCAGATACCTGTCCAGGTCCAGGGATTCTCAGGCGGAAGCAGTGGATGCGCTGACACTTCCTTAGTGTTATCAACCTGCTTATATCTTCCCGCCTCTTGTTCTTCTTCCGAGAGTGATCTCCAAGATCATTATCGAACAATCGTTTGTGTTGCTGGTGGCTCCAGCATGGCCCCACAGGTTTTGGTATGCGGATCTTGTTCGGATGTCCAGTTGCCAACCTTGGCCACTTCCGTTAAAGCCGGACCTACTGTCTCAAGGTCCGTTTTTCCATCAGGATCTCAAATCATTAAATTTGAAGGTATGGAAATTGAACGCTTAGTATTAAGTCATAGAGGTTTCTCTGACTCAGTAATTAATACTATGTTACAAGCTCGTAAATCTGTCTCTAGGAAGATTTATTATCGAGTTTGGAAGATTTACATTTCATGGTGTTCTTCTCATAATTTCTCTTGGCATTCTTTTAGAATTCCTAGAATTTTACAGTTTCTCCAGGATAGTTTGGAGAGGGGTTTGTCTGCAAGTTCCTTGAAGGGACAAATCTCTGCTCTTTCAGTTTTATTTCACAGAAAGATTGCTAAACTTCCTGATATTCACTGTTTTGTACAGGCTTTAGTTCGTATTAAGCCTGTCATTTAAATCAATTTCTCCTCCTTGGAGTCTTAATTTGGTTTTGAAGGCGTTAGTCTCCTCCGTTTGCGCCTATGCATTCTTTGGACATTAAACTTTCTTGGAAAGTGTTGTTCCTTTTGGCCATCTCTTCTGCTAGAAGAGTGTCTGAGCTTTCTGCTCTTTCTTGTAAATCTCCTTTTCTGATTTTTCATCAGGATAAGGCGGTTTTGCGGACTTCATTTGAGTTTTTACCTAAGGTTGTGAATTCTAACAACATTAGTAGAGAAATTGTCCCTTCCTTGATTCCTAATCCTAAGAATCCTTTGGAATGATCCTTACATTCTTTGGATGTGGTAAGAGCTTTGAAATATTATGTTGAAGCTACTAAAGATTTCAGGAAGACTTCTAATCTATTAGTGCTTGACAAATGTGTCTAAAAATTAGGAGCCAGTAAGAAAATTTAGGAGCCAGGCATATTTTTAGGAGCCAGACCGTTGGATTTGTATACAGGGAGTGCAGAATTATTAGGCAAGTTGTATTTTTGAGGATTAATTTTATTATTGAACAACAACCATGTTCTCAATGAACCCAAAAAACTCATTAATATCAAAGCTGAATATTTTTGGAAGTAGTTTTTAGTTTGCTTTTAGTTTTAGCTATTTTAGGGGGATATCTGTGTGTGCAGGTGACTTACTGTGCATAATTATTAGGCAACTTAACAAAAAACAAATATATACCCATTTCAATTATTTATTTTTACCAGTGAAACCAATATAACATCTCAACATTCACAAATATACATTTATGACATTCAAAAACAAAACAAAAACAAATCAGTGACCAATATAGCCACCTTTCTTTGCAAGGACACTCAAAAGCCTGCCATCCATGGATTCTGTCAGTGTTTTGATCTGTTCACCATCAACATTGCGTGCAGCAGCAACCACAGCCTCCCAGACACTGTTCAGAGAGGTGTACTGTTTTCCCTCCTTGTAAATCTCACATTTGATGGACCACAGGTTCTCAATGGGGTTCAGATCAGGTGAACAAGGAGGCCATGTCATTAGATTTTTTTCTTTTATACCCTTTCTTGCCAGTCACGCTGTGGAGTACTTGGACGCGTGTGATGGAGCCTTGTCCTGCATGAAAATCATGTTTTTCTTGAAGGATGCAGACTTCTTCCTGTACCACTGCTTGAAGAAGGTGTCTTCCAGAAACTGGCAGTAGGACTGGGAGTTGAGCTTGACTCCATCCTCAACCCGAAAAGGCTCCACAAGCTCATCTTTGATACCAGCCCAAACCAGTACTCCACCTCCACCTTGCTGGCGTCTGAGTCGGACTGGAGCTCTCTGCCCTTTACCAATCCAGCCACGGGCCCATCCATCTGGCCCATCAAGACTCGCTCTCATTTCATCAGTTCATAAAACCTTAGAAAAATCAGTCTTGAGATATTTCTTGGCCCAGTCTTGATGTTTCAGCTTGTGTGTCTTGTTCAGTGGTGGTCGTCTTTCAGCCTTTCTTACCTTGGCCATGTCTCTGAGTATTGCACACCTTCTGCTTTTGGGCACTCCAGTGATGTTGCAGCTCTGAAATATGGCCAAACTGGTGGCAAGTGGCATCTTGGCAGCTGCACGCTTGACTTTTCTCAGTTCATGGGCAGTTATTTTGCGCCTTGGTTTTTCCTACACGCTTCAGAAGCTTTGCAATTTTAAGAGTGCTGCATCCCTCTGCAAGATATCTCACTATTTTTGACTTTTCTGAGCCTGTCAAGTCCTTCTTTTGACCCATTTTGCCAAAGGAAAGGAAGTTGCCTAATTATGCACACCTGATATAGGGTGTTGATGTCATTAGACCACACTCCTTCTCATTACAGAGATGCACATCACCTAATATGCTTAATTGGTAGTAGGCTTTCGAGCCTATACAGCTTGGAGTAAGACAACATGCATAAAGAGGATGATGTGGTCAAAATGCTCATTTGCCTAATAATTCTGCACTCCCTGTATAGACATATGGCGAATAACCCAAAAAGTTAGGAGCCAGGGGTAAAATTCTAGGAGCCAGTGGCTACCAGGCTCCTGGGTTTGTTGAGCCCTGATCTATTTGTTATATTTTCGGGTCCTAGGAAAGGTCAGAAGGCCTCTGCTATTTCCTTGGCTTCTTGGTTAAAGCTTTTGATTCTTCAAGCTTATTTGGAGTCGGGTCAAGCCCCGCCTCAAAGAATTACATTCTACTAGATTAGTCTCCACTTCGTGGGCTTTTAAGAATGAATCTTCAGTTGATCAGATTTGCAAAGCAGCGACTTGGTCCTCTTTGCATACATTTACTAAATTCTACCGTTTTGATGTCTTTGCTTCTTCTGAAGCAGTTTTTGGTAGAAAAGTTCTTCAGGCAGCTGTTTAAGTTTGATTCTTCTGCTGATGTTTTAAGTTTTTCTTTTCTTCATGAGAATAACTTTATATTTTGGGTTGTGGATTAATTTTTCCGCATATGGCTGTTTATTTTTATCCCTCCCTCTCTAGTGACTTGCGTGGAGTTCCACATCTTGGGTATTTGATATCCCATACGTCACTAGCTCATGGACTCTTTCCAATTACATGAAAGAAAACATAATTTATGTAAGAACTTACCTGATTCATTTTTTTCATATTGGCAAGAGTCCATGAGGCCCACCCTTTTTTATGGTGGTTATGATTTTTTTTTGTATAAAGCACAATTATTCAAAATTTCTTTGATGCTTTTTACTCCTTTTTCTATCACCCCACTACTTGTCTATTGGTTAAACTGAATTGTGGGTGTGGTGAGGGGTGTATTTATAGGCATTTTGAGGTTTGGGAAACTTTGCCCCTCCTGGTAGGATTGTATATCCCATACGTCACTAGCTCATGGACTCTTGCCAATATGAAAGAAATTAATTTTTATCAGGTAAGTTCTTACATAAATTATGTTTTTTGCTAATAATCTGGCTTGTAAATATGTGCAGTAATATATAAATGTATACATTAACAGCACAGATGAATAATATATATATATATATATATATATATATATATATATATATATATATATATATATATATATATATATATATATATATATATATATATATATATATATATATATATAATTTTTTTTTTTTTTTTAAATACATTTTTTATTGAGACAAAATCGGGTACACTTAAACAGAAAAAAGAGACATATTAAATTCATACGAGAAATAGTTGTGATTACAAATCCATCTTATTCTAACAATGAAAATCAGGAAATATAGTACCCTTATTGCGTTTCCCCCACGTCTTCCCCCCTTTCCCCTTCCTTCTACCAAGAGAGAGAGGGAAAACTTAATTCATGCAAACACAACACACGACAACACAAGAAGACAGGAAAAAAAAAAGGGAAGGGTTGAGTTCCTGTCCCCCATCTTCTCCTTCCCCAGCCCAGCCATCCCTTCACCATATGACCTTTGGTATACTTGTAGTTTCCTCAAGCTCCTCTCCACCTCTACGCTCATCCAATATCAATACCATTCAGTTGGGGAAAACCCCTGACAAAATCAGTGCTTCAAAATATTCTGTTTTTCTGAGATTACATATAAGGGAAAATTGAATATCACGTGGGTAAGATAAAATGACCCTCAACCATTTTGAAAAATAGGCTGTGATCTTTTTAATTTCTAAGGGCAATATGTTCATTTGTTCAAAAATTATCTGGGATTATATAGAATTTATAAAGAATGGGATTGTGGGTGTCTTTATTTTTCCAACTTTTTAATATTAAATTGCGCCCCAACATAATCGCCGTATTAAACAGGTGAATATTATCTCTCTTAGTCTGAACTGAAGAGGAAAATAATATGTTTAGATTTAAGTCTTACTTTATCTAATACCTTGCTAAGCCAGAATTCCACCTTTCTCCAAAACTGTATTATTTTGGGACAATCCCAGAAACAGTGTATTATATCTGCATTTACGTTATTACATCTGGGGCAAGTGATAGAGGAATCGTTATTCCATTTAGACATTTTCCGAGGTGTCAGATAAGCATTGTTAAGTAGCTTTATGTGCGATTCTTTCTAGGTTGTAGAAATAGTGGCCTTCTTGACCCATTTAAAACTTACGTTTAATGTATCTACAGAAATATCCTCATAGTAGGTGTTCCATTTCTCAAGAAGCCTATTAGTTATTAGTTGGCCCTGCTTTGCCAGCATAATTTTATATAATAAAGCAATACTATGTTTACCTGATTTATAGCTTGTTAAATATTTTTTTCAATTCCCCCCCCCCCCAACCATCCACTTCTAAATTTGAAATTTTGCTATCTGTTATAAAGTGCCTAATCTGCAAATACGCAAAAAAAAAATATTGGAGAGAAAAAATTCACTAGCAATATCCTCAAAGGTCCTTATCTGGAGCTGGTTATTTAAACATTGATGCACATATGATAGACCTTTTTGGGCCCAGATATTAAAAACTTCATAGGATAAACCGGGAATGAATTTTGGGTTACCTCGTATTGGCAAAAGTGGGGATGTCTCAAAATTGACTTTAAGCGATTTGTTAAGTTTTTGCCACGCTTCAATGGTGTTACGTATTGTTGTCATACTTTTAATATGATTTGGGAGCTGTGGTGTGGGACAATGTAGTAAAGCTTTCAATGAAAACGGGGCACACAATTGTTCTTCGAAGTAAAACAAACAATGTGAGATGGTTAGCTTCCGTTAGCCAAGCAAAAGCGGAGCGGGCTAGCTTGGCAATATTATATTTTTTTATATCTGGGAAGGACAAACCACCTTCTTCTAATCTAGAAGTTAATTTTACTATAGATGGCATATGTCTCTTATTATTCCATATAAAATTGGCACAGTCCCTGTTGAACCTTTTTAAATCTCGACTCAATATAAATAATGGGATATTTTGCATGATGTACATTAATTGAGGGAACAAGATAGTTTTAATGATCATGACTTTGGCGGAGAGGGAGATGGGGAAAGCATTCCATCGTTGCAGTTTCTCTGAAGCTTTTTTAAAGAAAATAGAGTAGTTTAATTTATACCATTGACTTGGATAAGCATGAAAATATATTCCTAAATATTTGATGCTGGGAGACTCTTGGAAAGAATGATCTTGGATGCTTTTTTTAGTCTTATGTATCCATAGGATTTCAGATTTTTTAACGTTTATTTTATACCCTGAAAAAGAGCTGAACTTATCAATAATACTTAAGGCCTGTGGTATATTTCTCTTTGTATTTCTGATAAATAATAACAAATCATCTGCGTATAATGATAGTACAAATTTTTGTTCGCCGAACCTGATACCTTGTAGCTCTTGACGTAGTATAATAGCAAGGGGTTCTATCGCAATATTGAACAATAATAGGGAGAGTGCACATCCCTGTCTCGTCCCCCTATATAATATTAAATTTGAAGTATAGCTACCATTAATCAGAATACTAGACCGTGGATAGTCATATAAAGTTTTAATAAATTGTGAAAAATGTCCTGAAAAAACAAAAAAATTTAACGTCATAAAAAGATGATTCCATACCACGAAATCTAACGCTTTTTCGGCATCAATTGTGATTAATGCAAAATCCTGATTTGTTTTTCTATCAGCTTCTTTGTTCCAAAAATGTTCTAATACCAGGGCTACTTTCCGGATATTTTTAGTAGGGGATCTTTGATGCATAAGCCCGTCTGTTCCACATGGATAATAGGGTCAAGACATAGTTTTAATCTATTAGCAATAATAGGAGTTAATAACTTGTAATCTACATTAAGTAGTGAGATAGGTCTATATGACTTAGGGTCTAATGGATTTTTTCCTTTTTTTCAAAATAAGTGAAATAGACTCAGAAGTATTTGGACATCTTTAATCCATCGGTATAATATCCGTTGAACAATTGGACTAAAATATCTACAATCTCTATTCTCAATATTTTGTACATTTCAGCAGGTATCTGATCCGGGCCTGGAGCTTTATTAGGTTTAGCGTTATTTATGGCTTCCATTACTTCATCTCTCGTTATTGGCCTATTTAGTGCATTGACCGATTCTTGTGGCATCTTGGGAGGGACCATCCTGTGCCAAAAATTATTCTTATTTTCAAGATTGATTTCTTTGGCTGCATATAGTTTTTGATAATATTCAAAAAATACGTTTTTTATTTTAATCTGATCCGTAACTATGTTTACCCAGTCGTTGATTGCTTCTATAGTGTTAGTCTTTTTCCGGGCTTTATCTAGCCAAGATAGAAACTTAGCCGACTTCCCGTATTGGCCTTTATATTTAGCACTTATCTTAAGTTCTTCCCGAGAGACCTTATTCTTAATAAAAATATCCCTTTCTGTTTTAGCCATTTTATATTTGTCCCCTAGCATGTTTGGAAGGATTATTAATATATTTGCGCTATGCATTCTGAACTTGTTTAGATAGCTGGGTTTCCCTTTCCTGCAGCTTCCTTTTTTTTTTAAATCATGTAGGCTTTAATATCTCCTCTTAGGCAAGCCTTGGCGGCTTCCCAAAATATTTCTGTTTTTGCTCTCTGGTTTCTATTTATACGCTCGTATTCTCTCCATTTATGTTTTAGCCAATTATTGAATTCTAGGTTATTTACCAAAAATTTTGGGGAAAAAAATTGTTTCTTTACTCTGAGTTGGAAGTAGATACAAGTCTAATGAAATAATTGCGTGATCCGAAATCAAAATATCAAATATATTTGCCTTAGCTTCTAGTTTGATTAATGATCTCGACAACAAAAAAGTCTATACGAGAGAAAGAGCCAAAGGTTTTAGAATCATAGGTAAAGGACCTCACATCAGGATACTGCAAACGCCAGATATCATGAAGCTTCAAATTTTTACATACTTGGTTAAATATTTTTGCCTTCTGTTTAGAAAAAGCTGCATTTTTGGGGCTAAACCTATCTAACGTTTCTGTAGGTGTTAGGTTAAAATCGCCAGCTAAGATTATATTTTGTCCGAAAAATTTAGATAGCATATAAACTAAACTGTTTCAAAAGTTAGGATCTATGTTGTTTGGGCCATCTACATTACAGATCACTAATGTAATATTGTCCACCTGTATCTCCAGCACTGCCCATCTCTCAAGGGGGTCAAGAGTTATATTAATGATGTTATAGGATAATTTTTTTATTTATCAGAAAGGATACTGCTTTTTTTTCCTGCTGGAGCAAGGGGTAGCTATCACCTCCCCAAACCCATTTACTTTTAAGTTTGGCAATTTCCTCCATTTTTAAGTGTGTTTCTTGTAATAAAATTATATCAGGGTTATGTTTGCCAAGTTGTCTGATTATTATTTTCCTTTTGATTGGGGAGGTGATGCCACCCACGTTCCAGGAAAGACATCTAATATTTCCTTTCATTTATAGAGCATATCATAATCGGCTTCAGGAGGGCGGGCGGGTTGGGAAGAAGGGAAAAAAAATATATATACCCAACATCCATTCAACCATACAGACCTAACATAAATAGTACAAAAAATTTTCAGCCAAAGCGAAATACCATTTGCTATCTCTTCTAGCATATGTATCAACTTAATAAACTGCCAACTTAAGCAGGTTACAAAATACAATTTTCTCTTGTTAAGTGTATCCAGTCCACGGATCATCCATTACTTATGGGATATTCTCCTTCCCAACAGGAAGTTGCAAGAGGATCACCCACAGCAGAGCTGCTATATAGCTCCTCCCCTAACTGCCATATCCAGTCATTCTCTTGCAACCCTCAACAAAGATGGAGGTCGTAAGAGGAGAGTGGTGTTTTATACTTAGTTTATTTCTTCAATCAAAAGTTTGTTATTTTTAAATGGTACCGGAGTGTACTGTTTCATCTCAGGCAGCATTAGAAGAAGAATCTGCCTGCATTTTCTATGATCTTAGCAGAAGTAACTAAGATCCATGGCTGTTCTCATATATTCTGAGGAGTGAGGTAACTTCAGAGAGGGAATGGCGTGCAGGTTTTCCTGCAATAAGGTATGTGCAGTTAATATTTTTCTAGGGATGGAATTTGCTAGAAAATGCTGCTTATACCGGATTAATGTAAGTAAAGCCTTAAATGCAGTGATAGCTACTGGTATCAGGCTTATTAATAGAGATGCATACTCTTATAAAAATGTAATATAAAACGTTTGCTGGCATGTTAATCGTTTTTATATATGTTTGGTGACAAAACTTATTGGGGCCTAGTTTTTTTCCACATGGCTGGTTTGATTTCTGCCTAGAGACAGTTTCCTGAAGCTTTCCACTGTTGCAATATGAGTGGGAAGGGCCTATTTTAGTGCTTTTCTGTGCAGATAAAAATACTGACAGACATTCAGCTTCCCTCTGCATGATACAGGACATCTCTGAAGGGCTCAAAAGGCTTCAAAGTCGTGTTTGAAGAGGGTAACAATCACAGTAGACTGTGGCAGTTGTTGTGACTGTGTTTTAAAAAACGTTTTTGTCATTTATTCTGTTTTTGTTATTAAGGGGTTAATCATCAATTTGCAAGTGGGTGCAATGCTCTGCTGACTTGTTACATACACTGTAAAAATGTTGTTAGTGTAACTGCCTTTTTTTCACTGTTATTTCAAATTTTGTCAAAATTTGCTTCTCTTAAAGGCACAGTAACGTTTTTTTATATTGCTTGTTAACTTGCTTTAAAGTGTTTTCCAAGCTTGCTAGTCTCATTGCTAGTCTGTACAAACATGTCTGAAACAGAGGATACTTGTTCATTATGTTTAAAAGCAATGGTGGAGCCCCATAGGAGAATGTGTACTAAATGTATTGATTTCACCTTAAACAGTAAAGATCAGTCTTTATCTATAAAAGAATTGTCACCAGAGGGGTCTGTCGAGGGGGAAGTTATGCCGACTAACTCTCCCCACGTGTCGGACCCTTCGCCTCCCGCTCAAGGGACGCACGCTAATATGGCGCCAAATACATCAGGGACGCCCATAGCGATTACTTTGCAGGACATGGCTGCAATCATGAATAATACCCTGTCAGAGGTATTATCCAGATTGCCTGAATTGAGAGGCAAGCGCGATAGCTCTGGGGTTAGATGAGATACAGAGCATGTAGATGCTGTAAGAGCCATGTCTGATACTGCGTCACAATATGCAGAACCTGAGGACGGAGAGCTTCAGTCTGTGGGTGACGTCTCTGATTCGGGGAGACCTGATTCAGAGATTTCTAATTTTAAATTTAAGCTTGAGAACCTCCGTGTATTGCTTGGGGAGGTATTAGCTGCTCTGAATGACTGTGACACAATTACAGTGCCAGAGAAATTGTGTAGGCTAGATAAATATTATGCAGTGCCGGTGAGTGTACTGATGTTTTTCCAATACCTAAAAGGCTTCCAGAAATTATTAGTAAGGAGTGGGATAGGCCCGGTGTGCCCTTTTCCCCACCTCCTATATTTAGAAAAATGTTTCCAATAGATGCCACTACACAGGACTTATGGCAGACTGTCCCTAAGGTGGAGGGAGCAGTTTCTACTTTAGCAAAGCGTACCACTATCCCGGTTGAGGACAGTTGTGCCTTTTCAGATCCAATGGATAAAAAATTGGAGGGTTACCTTAAGAAAATGTTTATTCAACAAGGTTTTATTTTACAGCCCCTTGCATGCATTGCGCCTGTCACTGCTGCGGCGGCATTCTGGTTTGAGGCCCTGGAAGAGGCCATCCATACAGCTCAATTGACTGAAATTATTGACAAGCTTAGAACACTTAAGCTAGCTAACTCATTTGTTTCTGATGCCATTGTTCATTTGACTAAACTAACGGCTAAGAATTCCGGATTCGCCATCCAGGTGCGTAGGGCGCTATGGCTCAAATCCTGGTCAGCTGACGTGACTTCAAAGTCTAAATTACTCAACATTCCTTTCAAGGGGCAGACCTTATTCGGGCCTGGTTTGAAAGAAATTATTGCTGACATTACTGGAGGTAAGGGTCATACCCTTCCTCAGGACAGGGCCAAACAGTCTAATTTTCGTGCCTTTCGAAATTCCAAGGCAGGTGCAGCATCAACTTCCTCCGCTTCAAGACAAGAGGGAACTTTTGCTCAATCTAAGCAGGCCTGGAAACCTAACCAGTCCTGGAACAAAGGCAAGCAGGCCAGAAAACCTGCTGCTGCCTTTAAGACAGCATGAAGGAACGGCCCCCTATCCGGCGACGGATCTAGTAGGGGGCAAACTTTTTCTCTTCGCCCAGGCGTGAGCAAGAGATGTTCAGGACCCCTGGGCGTTGGAGATCATATCTCAGGGATATCTTCTGGACTTAAAAGCTTCCCCTCCACAAGGGAGATTTCATCTTTCAAGGTTATCTGCAAATCAGATAAAGAGGCATTCCTACGCTGTGTGCAAGACCTCCTAGTAATGGGAGTGATCCATCCAGTTCTGCGGACAGAACAAGGACAGGGTTTTTATTCAAATCTGTTTGTGGTTGCCAAAAAAGAGGGAACCTTCAGACCAATTTTGGATCTAAAGATCTTAAACAAATTCCTCAGAGTTCCATCATTCAAGATGGAAACTATTCGGACCATCCTACCCATGATCCAAGAGGGTCAGTACATGACCACAGTGGACTTAAAGGATGCCTACCTTCACATACCGATTCACAAAGATCATCATTGGTTCCTAAGGTTTGCCTTTCTAGACAGGCATTACCAATTTGTAGCTCTTCCCTTCGGGTTGGCTACAGCCCCGAGAATCTTTACGAAGGTTCTGGGCTCACTTCTGGCGGTTCTAAGACCGCGAGGCATAGCGGTGCCTCCGTATCTAGACGACATCCTGATACAGGCGTCAAGCTTTCAAATTGCCAAGTCTCATACAGAGATAGTTCTGGCATTTCTGAGATCGCACGGGTGGAAAGTGAACGAGGAAAATAGTTCTCTATCCCCACTCACAAGAGTCTCCTTCTTAGGGACTCTTATAGATTCTGTAGAGATGAAAATGTACCTGACTGAGTCCAGGTTATCAAAGCTTCTAAATGCTTGCTGTATTCTTCATTCCATTCCGCGCCCTTTGGTGGCTCAGTGTATGGAGGTGATCGGCTTAATGGTAGCGGCAATGGACATAGTGCCATTTGCGCGCCTACATCTCAGACCGCTGCAATTATGCATGCTAAGTCAGTGGAATGGGGATTACACAGATTTGTCCCCTCTGCTAAATCTGGATCAAGAGACCAGAGATTCTCTTCTCTGGTGGTTGTCTCGGGTCCACCTGTCCGAGGGTATGACCTTTTGCAGGCCAGATTGGACAATTGTAACAGATGCCAGCCTTCTAGGTTGGGGTGCAGTCTGGAACTCCCTGAAGGCACAGGGATCGTGGACTCAGGAGGAGAAACTCCTTCCGATAAATATTCTGGAGCAACACTGAGGTTCATCAGATTTCAGTCGGACAATATCACGACTGTGGCTTACATCAACCTTCAAGGGGGAACCAGGAGTTCCCTAGCGATGTCAGAAGTCTCAAAAATAATTCGCTGGGCAGAGTCTCACTCTTGCCACCTGTCAGCAATCCATATCCCAGGCGTGGAGAACTGGGAGGCGGATTTTCTAAGTCGTCAGACTTTTCATCCGGGGGAGTGGGAACTCCATCCGGAGGTGTTTGCTCAATTGATTCATCGTTGGGGCAGAGTTGGATCTCATGGCGTCTCGCCAGAACGCCAAGCTTCCTTGTTACGGATCCAGGTCCAGGGACCCAGAAGCGACGCTGATAGATGCTCTAGCAGCGCCTTGGTTCTTCAACCTGGCTTATGTGTTTCCACCGTTTCCTCTGCTCCCTCGACTGATTGCCAAAATCAAACAGGAGAGAGCATCAGTGATTCTAATAGCGCCTGCGTGGCCACGCAGGACCTGGTATGCAGACCTAGTGGACATGTCATCCTTTCCACCATGGACTCTGCCTCTGAGGCAGGACCTTCTAATACAAGGTCCTTTCAATCATCCAAATCTAATTTCTCTGAGACTGACTGACTCGGAGAAGCCACGCCTTGATAGAATCAAGCGTTCAATCTCCATGCAGTCATTGATACCTTTAATACAGGCACGAAAGCCTGTTACCAGGAAAATCTACCATAAGATATGGCGTAAATATCTTTATTGGTGTGAATCCAAGAGTTACTCATGGAGTAAGGTTAGGATTCCTAGGATATTGTCCTTTCTCCAAGAGGGTTTGGACAAAGGCTTATCAGCTAGTTCTTTAAAAGGACAGATCTCTGCTCTGTCTATTCTTTTGCACAAGCGTCTGGCAGAAGTTCCAGACGTCCAGGCATTTTGTCAGGCTTTGGTTAGGATTAAGCCTGTGTTTAAACCTGTTGCTCCCCCGTGGAGCTTAAACTTGGTTCTTAAAGTTCTTCATGGAGTTCCGTTTGAACCCCTTCATTCCATTGATATTAAGCTTTTATCTTGGAAAGTTCTGTTTTTGATGGCTATTTCCTCGTCTCGGAGAGTCTCTGAGCTATCTGCCTTACAATGTGATTCTCCTTATCTGATTTTTCATGCAGATAAGGTAGTTCTGCGTACCAAATTTGGGTTTTTACCTAAGGTGGTTTCTAACAAGAATATCAATCAAGAGATTGTTGTTCCATCATTGTGTCCTAATCCTTCTTCAAAGAAGGAACGTCTTTCACATAATCTGGACGTAGTCCGTGCCTTGAAGTTTTACTTACAAGCTACTAAAGATTTTCGTCAAACATCTTCCCTGTTGGTCGTTTATTCTGGACAGAGGAGAGGTCAAAAAGCTTCAGCAACCTCTTTCCTTTTGGCTTCGGAGTATTATACGCCTAGCCTATGAGACTGCTGGACAGCAGCCCCCTGAAAGAATTACAGCTCATTCTACTAGAGCTGTGGCTTCCACCTGGGCCTTTAAAAATGAGGCCTCTGTTGAACAGATTTGCAAGGCCGCGACTTGGTCTTCGCTTCACACTTTTTCAAAATTTTACAAATTTGACACTTTTGCTTCTTCGGAGGCTGTTTTTGGGAGAAAGGTTCTTCAGGCAGTGGTTCCTTCCGCTTAATCCCTGCCTTGTCCCTCCTATCATCCGTGTACTTTAGCTTTGGTATTGGTATCCCATAAGTAATGGATGATACGTGGACTGGATACACTTAACAAGAGAAAACATAATTTATGCTTACCTGATAAATTTATTTCTCTTGTAGTGTATCCAGTCCACGGCCCGCCCTGTCATTTTAAGGCAGGTCTAAAATTTAATTAAACTACAGTCACCACTGTACCCTATGGTTTCTCCTTTCTCTGTTTGTTTCGGTCGAATGACTGGATATGGCAGTTAGGGGAGGAGCTATATAGCAGCTCTGCTGTGGGTGATCCTCTTGCAACTTCCTGTTGGGAAGGAGAATATCCCATAAGTAATGGATGATCCGTGGACTGGATACACTACAAGAGAAATAAATTTATCAGGTAAGCATAAATTATGTTTTCCCATTTCTAACCTATGCATTGACACGCACATTAAAACCTCTCAATTAGATTGCATAATATGATTATCTTGACTCTCATGAGAGTCATATCTTGTGTTTTTTGAAGTAGGCTTTGGCTTCTTCTATATTGTCTAGCCTAGATGTGCCCTCTTTCTCTTCTATGAGAATTTTTGCAGGGGACAGCAGTTTTGCCAAAAAGCCCTCTTGGATTAGCTTAGTACAGAAGGGCGCCATCTCTTTCCTTCTAAAAGCTTTATCAGAAGAGTAATCTTGGAATAATAAAATTTTTATTTTTTCCTATATGAAAATTATCAACTTTATTGTATGCTCTGAGGATGTTTGTTTTGTCTTGAAAATTTTTAAATTTTACCAAAATTGGCCTATGGATATTTTTCCCGTTGGCTCTACTTCTGAGGGGGTCCCAATCTGTGAGCTCTTTCTACCACTAATGGCATCTGCATATGTTCTAGACCTAAGACTTGAGGCAGTGTTAGCGATGCAAATTGTATAAGATCTTTATACTGATCTGTCTCGGACAGGCCTATTTTTAAATTATTCCGCCTTGAGCGGTCCTCAAGATCATCTATCCTAGCGGGTCAGTATTGTGTTTTTCTTTTCTAAGTCTGATACTCTTTGTAATTGATTATTAAATGTGTCTTCTGCTGATATTCTATCTTCGGCCTCTGAGTCTGTTAGCAAATAATTTTAATTCTGATGATAAACCAGATATTTGGGTTTTAAGAGATTCAAATTGGGGTATAAATATGTCACTAAGTTGCATAATTAATGGTTGTAGGTCTGCTTTCAATATATGTGTGTGTATGTATGTGTGTATATGTATATGTGTGTGTATATATATATATATATATATATATATATATATATATATATATATATATATATATATATATATATATATATATATATATATATATATATATATATATATATATATATATATATATATATATAGAGATATATATATAATCTCTATATCTATATATATATATATATATATATATATATATATATATATATATATATATATATATATATATATATATATATATATATATATATATATAGATATAGAGATTATATATATATCTCTATATATATATATATATATATATTATCTATATATATATATATATATATATATATATATATATATATATATATATATATATATATATATATATATATATATTATATTATATATATATATATATATATATATATATATATATATATATATATCCAACATAGGTGTGTCCGGTCCACGGCGTCATCCTTACTTGTGGGATATTCTCTTCCCCAACAGGAAATGGCAAAGAGCCCAGCAAAGCTGGTCACATGATCCCTCCTAGGCTCCGCCTTCCCCAGTCATTCTCTTTGCCGTTGTACAGGCAACATCTCCACGGAGATGGCTTAGAGTTTTTTGGTGTTTAAATGTAGTTTTTATTCTTCAATCAAGAGTTTGTTATTTTAAAATAGTGCTGGTATGTACTATTTACTCTGAAACAGAAAAGAGATGAAGATTTCTGTTTGTAAGAGGAAAATGATTTTAGCAACCGTTACTAAAATCGATGGCTGTTTCCACACAGGACTGTTGAGAGGAATTAACTTCAGTTGGGGGAAACAGTGAGCAGACTTTTGCTGCTTGAGGTATGACACATTTCTAACAAGACTATGTAATGCTGGAAGCTGTCATTTTCCCTATGGGATCCGGTAAGCCATTTTTATTACATAAGAATAAAGGGCTTTTAAGACTGGTAGACATTTTCTGGGCTAAAACGATTGATATATAAGCATTTTTAATACTTCATAGCTTTGAGAAATTATTTTATTCTTGGGAATTATGTAAAATAACCGGCAGGCACTGTATTGGACACCTTTTTCTCTAGGGGCTTTCCCTAATCATAGGCAGAGCCTCATTTTCGCGCCTCTATTGCGCAGTTGTTTTTGGCAAGCATGACATGCAGATGCATGTGTGAGGAGCTCAGATACATAGAAAAAGCGTTCTGAAGGCGTCATTTGGTATCGTATTCCCCTTTGGGCTTGGTTGGGTCTCAGCAAAGCAGATACCAGGGACTGTATAGGGGTTAAATATAAAAACGGCTCCGGTTCCGTTATTTTAAGAGTTAAAGCTTTCAAATTTGGTGTGCAATACTTTTAAGGCTTTAAGACACTGTGGTGAAATTTTGGTGAATTTTGAACAATTCCTTCATACTTTTTCACATTTACAGTAATAAAATGTGTTCAGTTTAAAATTTAAAGTGACAGTAACGGTTTTATTTTAAAACGTTTTTTGTACTTTGTTATCAAGTTTATGCCTGTTTAACATGTCTGAACTATCAGACTGTGTTCTGTATGTGGGGAAGCCAAGGTTCCTTCTCATTTAAATAGATGTGATTTATGTGACACAAAATTTAGAGAAAATGATGCCCAAGATGATTCCTCAAGTGAGGGGAGTAAGCATGGTACTGCATCATCCCCTCCTTCGTCTACGCCAGTCTTGCCCACACAGGAGGCCCCTAGTACATCTAGTGCGCCAATACTCCTTACTATGCAACAATTAACGGCTGTAATGGATAATTCTATCAAAAACATTTTAGCCAAAATGCCCACTTATCAGCGAAAGCGCGACTGCTCTGTTTTAGAAAATACTGAAGAGCATGAGGACGCTGATGATATTGGTTCTGAAGTGCCCCTACACCAGTCTGAGGGGGCCAGGGAGGTTTTGTCTGAGGGAGAAATTTCAGATTCAGGGAAAATTTCTCAACAAGCTGAACCTGATGTGATTACATTCAAATTTAAATTGGAACATCTCCGCGCTCTGCTTAAGGAGGTGTTATCTACTCTGGATGATTGTGAGAATTTGGTCATTCCAGAGAAATTATGTAAGATGGACAAGTTCCTAGAGGTCCCGGGGCCCCCCGAAGCTTTTCCTATACCCAAGCGGGTGGCGGACATTGTAAACAAAGAATGGGAAAGGCCCGGCATACCTTTCGTCCCTCCCCCTATATTTAAGAAATTGTTTCCTATGGTCGACCCCAGAAAGGACTTATGGCAGACAGTCCCCAAGGTCGAGGGGGCGGTTTCTACTCTAAACAAACGCACCACTATACCCATAGAAGATAGTTGTGCTTTCAAAGATCCTATGGATAAAAAATTAGAGGGTTTGCTTAAAAAGATGTTTGTTCAGCAAGGTTACCTTCTACAACCAATTTCATGCATTGTTCCTGTCACTACAGCAGCGTGTTTCTGGTTCGATGAACTAGAAAAGGCGCTCAATAAAGATTCTTCTTATGAGGAGATTTTGGACAGAATTCATGCTCTCAAATTGGCTAACTCTTTCACCTTAGACGCCACTTTGCAATTGGCTAGATTAGCGGCGAAAAATTCTGGGTTTGCTATTGTGGCGCGCAGAGCGCTTTGGCTAAAATCTTGGTCAGCAGATGCGTCTTCCAAGAACAAATTGCTTAACATTCCTTTCAAGGGGAAAACGCTGTTTGGCCCTGACTTGAAAGAGATTATTTCTGATATCACTGGGGGCAAGGGCCACGCCCTTCCTCAGGATAGGTCTTTCAAGGCTAAAAATAAACCAAATTTTCGTCCCTTTCGCAGAAACGGACCAGCCCCAAGTGCTACATCCTCTAAGCAAGAGGGTAATACTTCTCAAGCCAAGCCAGCCTGGAGGCCAATGCAAGGCTGGAACAAAGGTAAGCAGGCCAAGAAACCTGCCACTGCTACCAAGACAGCATGAGATGTTGGCCCCCGATCCAGGACCGGATCTGGTGGGGGGCAGACTCTCTCTCTTCGCTCAGGCTTGGGCAAGAGATGTTCTGGATCCTTGGGCGCTGGAAATAGTCTCCCAAGGTTATCTTCTGGAATTCAAGGGGCTTCCCCCAAGGGGGAGGTTCCACAGGTCTCAATTGTCTTCAGACCACATAAAAAAACAGGCATTCTTACATTGTGTAGAAGACCTGTTAAAAATGGGAGTGATTCATCCTGTTCCATTAGGAGAACAAGGGATGGGGTTCTACTCCAATCTGTTCATAGTTCCCAAAAAAGAGGGAACATTCAGACCAATCTTAGATCTCAAGGTCCTAAACAAGTTTCTCAAGGTTCCATCGTTCAAAATGGAAACCATTCGAACAATTCTTCCTTCCATCCAGGAAGGTCAATTCATGACCACGGTGGATTTAAAGGATGCGTATCTACATATTCCTATCCACAAGGAACATCATCGGTTCCTAAGGTTCGCCTTTCTGGACAAGCATTACTAGTTTGTGGCACTTCCGTTCGGATTAGCCACTGCTCCAAGAATTTTCACAAAGGTACTGGGGTCCCTTCTAGCGGTGCTAAGACCAAGGGGCATTGCAGTAGTACCTTACTTGGACGACATTCTGATTCAAGCAGCGTCCCTTCCACAAGCAAAGGCTCACACGGACATTGTCCTGGCCTTTCTCAGATCTCACGGGTGGAAAGTGAACGTAGAAAAAAGTTCTCTATCTCCGTCAACAAGAGTTCCCTTCTTGGGAACAATAATAGACTCCTTAGAAATGAGGATTTTTCTGACAGAGGCCAGAAAATCAAAACTTCTAATCTCTTGTCAAATACTTCATTCTGTTCCTCTTCCTTCCATAGCACAGTGCATGGAAGTAATAGGTTTGATGGTCGCGGCAATGGACATAGTTCCTTTTGCACGAATTCATCTGAGACCATTACAACTGTGCATGCTCAGTCAGTGGAATGGGATTATACAGACTTGTCTCCGACGATACAAGTAGATCAGAGGACCAGAGATTCACTCCGTTGGTGGCTGTCCCTGGACAACCTGTCACAGGGGATGAGCTTCCGCAGACCAGAGTGGGTCATTGTCACGACCGACGCCAGTCTGGTGGGCTGGGGCGCGGTCTGGGGACTCCTGAAAGCTCAGGGTCTTTGGTCTCGGGAAGAATCTCTTCTCCCGATAAATATTCTGGAACTGAGGGCGATATTCAATGCTCTCAAGGCTTGGCCTCAGCTAGCAAAGGCCAAATTCATACGGTTTCAATCGGACAACATGACGACTGTTGCGTACATCAACCATCAGGGGGGAACAAGGAGTTCCCTGGCGATGGAAGAAGTGACCAAAATCATTCAATGGGCGGAGACTCACTCCTGCCACTTGTCTGCAATCCACATCCCAGGAGTGGAAAATTGGGAAGCGGATTTTCTGAGTCGTCAGACATTTCATCCGGGGGAGTGGGAACTCCATCCGGAAATCTTTGCCCAAATTACTCAGTTGTGGGGCATTCCAGACATGGATCTGATGGCCTCTCGTCAGAACTTCAAGGTTCCTTGCTACGGGTCCAGATCCAGGGATCCCAAGGCGACTCTAGTAGATGCACTAGTAGCACCTTGGACCTTCAAACTAGCTTATGTATTCCCACCGTTTCCCCTCATCCCCAGGCTGGTAGCCAGGATCAATCAGGAGAGGGCATCGGTGATCTTGATAGCTCCTGCGTGGCCACGCAGGACTTGGTATGCAGACCTGGTGAATATGTCATCGGCTCCACCATGGAAGCTACCTTTGAGACGGGACCTTCTTGTTCAAGGTCCGTTCGAACATCCGAATCTGGTCTCACTCCAACTGACTGCTTGGAGATTGAACGCTTGATTTTATCAAAGCGAGGGTTCTCAGATTCTGTCATTGATACTCTTGTTCAGGCCAGATAGCCTGTAACTAGAAAAATCTACCATAAAATATGGAAAAAATATATCTGTTGGTGTGAATCTAAAGGATTCCCTTGGGACAAGATAAAAATTCCTAAGATTCTTTCCTTTCTTCAAGAAGGTTTGGAGAAAGGATTATCTGCAAGTTCTTTGAAGGGACAGATTTCTGCTTTGTCTGTTACTTCACAAAAAGCTGGCAGCTGTGCCAGATGTTCAAGCCTTTGTTCAGGCTCTGGTTAGAATCAAGCCTGTTTACAAGCCTTTGACTCCTCCTTGGAGTCTCAATTTAGTTCTTTCAGTTCTTCAGGGGGTTCCGTTTGAACCCTTACATTCCGTTGATATTAAGTTATTATCTTGGAAAGTTTTGTTTTTGGTTGCAATTTCTTCTGCTAGAAGAGTTTCAGAATTATCTGCTCTGCAGTGTTCTCCTCCTTATCTGGTGTTCCATGCAGATAAGGTGGTTTTGCGTACTAAACCTGGTTTTCTTCCGAAAGTTGTTTCTAACAAAAACATTAACCAGGAGATAGTCGTGCCTTCTTTGTGTCCGAATCCAGTTTCAAAGAAGGAACGTTTGTTGCACAATTTGGATGTAGTTCGTGCTCTAAAATTCTATTTAGATGCTACAAAGGATTTTAGACAAACATCTTCCTTGTTTGTTGTTTATTCTGGTAAAAGGAGAGGTCAAAAAGCAACTTCTACCTCTCTCTCTTTTTGGCTTAAAAGCATCATCAGATTGGCTTACGAGACTGCCGGACGGCAGCCTCCTGAAAGAATCACAGCTCATTCCACTAGGGCCGTGGCTTCCACATGGGCCTTCAAGAACGAGGCTTCTGTTGATCAGATATGTAAGGCAGCGACTTGGTCTTCACTGCACACTTTTACTAAATTTTACAAATTTTATACTTTTGCTTCTTCTGAGGCTATTTTTGGGAGAAAGGTTTTGCAAGCAGTGGTGCCTTCCATCTAGGTGACCTGATTTGCTCCCTCCCTTCATCCGTGTCCTAAAGCTTTGGTATTGGTTCCCACAAGTAAGGATGACGCCGTGGACCGGACACACCTATGTTGGAGAAAACAGAATTTATGTTTACCTGATAAATTACTTTCTCCAACGGTGTGTCCGGTCCACGGCCCGCCCTGGTTTTTTAATCAGGTCTGATAATTTATTTTCTTTAACTACAGTCACCACGGTATCATATGATTTCTCCTATGCAAATATTCCTCCTTTACGTCGGTCGAATGACTGGGGAAGGCGGAGCCTAGGAGGGATCATGTGACCAGCTTTGCTGGGCTCTTTGCCATTTCCTGTTGGGGAAGAGAATATCCCACAAGTAAGGATGACGCCGTGGACCGGACACACCGTTGGAGAAAGTAATTTATCAGGTAAATATAAATTCTGTTATATAATGTGTGTGTGTATAAATAAATATATATATATATATATATATATATATATATATATATATATATATATATATATATATATATATATATATATATATATATATATATATATATATATATATATATATATATATATATATATATATATATATATATATATATATATATATATATATATATATAATCTATCATCAAAGAAAAACCTTGCACTCACTGGATTTTTCAACAAAATTTTACTTGGCAAAAATAGTGACGTTTCGGGGACAGTGTATCCCCTTCCTCAGACAGTGAATGCTTCAAACATTAGTGAATTTATACAAACAAATAAACCCCTCCCCCCAATTAGCAAAAAAAACCGCCAAATGTGTTGCTAAGGTGACCATATGTCACAAAGTAAACATAGTATAAATATAATACATAAAATGCAATGTGAGCCATCGTTGCTCCTATACAAATTGTGACAGTGCAAATGTTCATATTAAAAGACCTGTAGCAATACTGGGCATGGTAAACAAACTTACATTCCACAGTTCTAGTGATCGCAACATACCCCTTATATCCATTATGTTAGGGGAGCCAACTAATATTGAAAGCCTCTTATGTTATTCAATGAGCTGTCAGATACTAAATTAATATCTAAGCTGACTCGCAACCTACCATGCACAAAAAATGTAGAAGTCCTGATACCGATCGCCGTGTATCACGCCATCACAACCGCATCCACAGCAGTAAAGGAAAACAGACCCGGAACTGCATCAGCCGCTCACGTATGTGGCGATGCACCAATCACCCGGGTTGCGGTTGCCATGGCGATGAGTCACAACAATCCTAAACTGTAACAAAAGGAGAAAGCCAACATAATACCATGTAACAGTTTGAATGCAAAGCGTTATATTGTCAGCATTAGAACACTGTATCCTATCTATGATAAAACGTGCATGTATCCACACTCATAGTGAGCGCCGCTGGATTAACTATAACCCTGCTGTAAAGTTCCATGCTGTATACCAGTACATAAGCAGTGTACCTATCCTGCCGTAATATGGTGAGCGATATGTAAGTCTCATACAAGGTAGCACACTCCGCCTATCAGAGGAGGGCCACGATAGTAGATCAGAGACCCAACAACCAATAGACGTTCCCAAAAGAGAGTACCCAAAACACCTCAAAAAATGAAAAATAATAGATTGAGAGAACCCAGCAAGAGTAGTCCACAAAAAGAAAATAGAACAAAATAACAAGGAATAAATCAAAGGGTAAACAAAAAGTAAACAAAAGAAAAAAACAAAAAATAAGGAAAAAATAGACAGACATAGAGTGAAACAAAATACCAAAGAATGAGTAACAACAATAACAAAGGGTGAACAACAAAGAAGGAAATGAAACAAAAGGTAAGCTAATAATCAACAGACATCGAATGGAGTGTGGACTCTCAGGTTGGATAGCCTGGATGACATGGACTCTCATAATCTGTAAGGCAGATATCCATAAGGACTGGATCTATTTTACAAAAAACAATGCCAGTCAAACATAGTATTAAGTCCATGGGGTTGCAGGGTGTTTAAACGAAGGAAGGGGATACACTGTCCCCGAAACGTCACTATTTTTGCAAAGTAAAATTTTGTTGAAAAATCCAGTGAGTGCAAGGTTTTTCTTTGATGGTATATCTAATTCTACTAGCACCCTGGTTGCTGCAATTAAGTGAGAGTGCACATCTTTGCTTATATATATATATATATATATATATATATATATATATATATATATATATATATATATATATATATATATATATATATATATATATATATATATATATATATATATATATATATATATATATATATATATATATATATATATATATATATATATATATATATATATATATATATATATATATATATATATATATATAGCATCGATACCATATATATATATATATATATATATATATAGCATCGATACCATATATATATATATATATATATATATATATAGCATCGATACCATATATATATATATAGCATCGATACCATATATATATATATAGCATCGATACCATATATATATATATAGCATCGATACCATATATATATATATATATATATATATATATATATATATATTTTGCATCGATACCATTTTTTTAAGACAGAGTACAAGTACCGATACTTGTTTTCAAATACTTGCCGATACCAATTACCGATACTTTTTTTTATGTCATGTGACAGTTTACCAAGCACAATACAGACTAATTATTTAAGATTCCTTCTTTATAATTATGACGGACTGTAGCTCAAAAGACATTATGAAATAATAAAACAGGTTTTATTTGTCACAAAGTTCACAGAACATGTTTAGAAATAAAAAAATTTACAATAAAATATATTCACAGCAAAAAATAACAAATATAAAATTGCAACCAACCAAAAGTGCCATACAGTAAAAAATTGAACAGAATACTGTTTAATCATGGTGAACAACACTATGGGCTAGATTACATTTGACTGGTAAGCTTTACCAATGCTCTCATTACACGTCCTACTCCATTAAAGGCTATGGCGTTGGAAATGTGAAAAGAGCATTGGTAAAGCTTACCAATCAAATGTAATCTAAATCTAGTCCTATAATTGCAGGATGAGTGTTCATTGGGATTAACTTGTTTTCCTATGAGTACTCTTCCTGCAATTATATAAGCCAAGATGTTCCTCAGAGTACAGTATGTTTTGAACATAATTGTGCAAGATGAGAACTAGCACTATAAAGGGCAATCTATCAATTAGAATAATTTTTCAAAAGTTAGTGGCAAGTTCTTTTTAAGGAACTGAACAGAAGCATCTCTGCATGTTCAGCTATAAGTCTGTTTTTGCTATCAGTAAGGAGGTTCAACTTTCCACACTACTGCATGGGGCAGAAAGATATTTTCTCTTGTTAAGTGTGTTCAGTCCACGGGTCATCCATTACTTATGGGATATATTCTCCTTCCCAACAGGAAGTTGCAAGAGGATCACCCAAGCAGAGCTGCTATATAGCTCCTCCCCTCACATGTCATATCCTGTCATTCTCTTGCAACCCTCAATAAAGAAGGAGGTCACGGGAGGAGTTGGAGTTTTTACTTAATTATTCTTCAATCAAAAGTTTATTTTAAATGGCACCGGAGTGTGCTGTTTTTCTATCTCAGGCAGTATTTGGAAGAAGAAACTGCCTGCGTTTTCTATGATCTTAGCAGGCGTAACTAAGATCCACTGGCTGTTCTCGACATTCTGAGGAGTGGGGTAATTTCAGAACATGGGAATAGCATGCGGGGTCCCCCGCAAATGAGGTATGTGCAGTACAATATTTTCTGGGAATGGAATTGACTAAGAAAATACTGCTGTTACCCGTATGATGTAAGTACAGCCTTAAATGCAGTAGTAGTGACTGGTATCAGGCTGATAAATATATGCACAGTAGAGTTATTTTCTAGGGACTAGAATTTGATTGTGAAAATACTGTTAATACTGAAATAGTGCTTAAGCCTTATCTGCAGTGGTAGCGACTGGTTGCAGGCTTAGTGATAACTTTGCATGACATTTAAAGAAGTTTATTTTCAAAACGTTTACTGGCATGTTATTCGTTTTGTGAGGTACTTTGGTGATAAATCCTTTGGGCATGAATTTTTTTCCACATGGCTAACGTATATTTCTGCTTAGAAACCGTTATATCAGGTCTCCCACTGTTGTAAATGAGCAGGAGGGGCCTCTTTTTAGAGCCTTGTTGCGCAGTTAAAATTCTAGCACAGTCTTCCTGCTTCTTCCTCCTTGATCCAGGACGTCTCTAGAGAGCTCAGGGGTCTCATGCAAGTACTTGGTACCGATACTAGTATATGATATATCTATATCACCGATACTAGTATCGGTACCAAGTACTTGCATGAGTACTTGTACTCGTGCAAATGCACCGATACTTAAACCGATACCTCCACTTACTACCCATATGCTATCTTGTGGTGTTTTTTTCAAACTGCATGTTCCCATTTCATTTAAAGCTGGAGTGGAGACTAAACTAAAAATTGTTTACTACTGTTCTGCCTATACAAATTGCTCTTATTGTAGGAGAGATCACTGTACTGCGTTCAGACAAACCCCTGAAGTACTGGGCAGTTAATAAACTGAGATTTCCAGCTCTGGCTAAAATGGCCCAAAAACATAATTTATGCTTACCTGATAAATTTATTTCTCTTGTAGTGTGTTCAGTCCACGGGTCATCCATTACTTATGGGATATATTCTCTTTCCCAACAGGAAGTTGCAAGAGGATCACCCAAGCAGAGCTGCTATATAGCTCCTCCCCTCACATGTCATATCCAGTCATTCGACCGAAACAAGACTATATATATATATATATATATATATATATATATATATATATATATATATATATATATATATATATATATATATATATATATATATATATATATATATATATATATATATATATATATATATATATATAATATATAAATATAAATATATTTATTTATTACACACCAGAAAGATTTACTTACAATAATGGGTTTGACTAAGAAATATGCAACACAAAGCATATTTATCTAGCAAATAAATTACTTGGCATACAAGAGTGACTAGTTAAGACTACACAGGACTATGAAAGTAAGCTAACATACAAAATGCCCTTTTAAATCTACTAACTACAATTATAGTTTCGATATATATATATATATATATATATATATATATATATATATATATATATATATATTTTTTTTTATCAATCTCGTATACTTCACCAAAATAACCAAATCGATAATTCAGTTTCTAGAGCTTCTTGTTTCACCGCATATGAAATAAGGGTATTTGTAATATGGATAATAAAAAGTAGCCCAATTTGCTTAAAGTGACTGTGTCCCAATTTGGCAGCAGTTATTCAGTCACCAGTTCAGCAAAAAGTCAGCAGCCTTTTTCTCTCCTCTTGCTTTCAGCTTATCTTAATCATTGCTAAAACGATATGATAGACCCTTCGGAAGCTTGTGTCTGATTCGCTCTTGGATCTGAACATCTCATAGGTTATTTTGGGAGACGCCTCCCTGACTGGCTCTGCATGTGTTCTAATAGACAACTTATTTGGCTGTTATACCAGTTCCAATCCCCTAGGGGGCAGCAGACAACCAGCAAAGACAGTCTCACCATCAAATTTTTGCTACAATGTAATACATCCTTATAAAGTGATTATCATATGCTTCATATATGGTCCGCACAGTGTCACTTCCTCTAATCATTTTAAGATCAAACGTGAATATATTCCACTTATAATATATTAAAATGCGTTTAAAATCATATTTTCTATGAAATTATTTAAAAGGATTATACTATCTTCATCATGGATTTAATTACTTTTTCAGTTATTATCTTAATATGACATACATATCTTGAGATCAGTAAACATATGTCACTTTCACACAACTATATCTATATTGGACCACTATCCCATACAGATTAATATTTCATATTTGTATATCTCTCTTTGAGAGTGCAAAACACATAGGATATTATTTAAAATACCAATTATGTGTGTACTTATTAGGTGCCTGAAAAATATAATGGAATAGGTTACTAAAATTGGACATTTTAAATTTACTGTATTGTTATTTATTAACTCGGCATATGTATCCCAATTTGTCCTTTTAGATGTCTGGAAGACAGAAAAGAAAAATATAAATGTTACATATTTCAACGTGGGATTATTACAATTGTTATTTAATCTTCTACAATCCTGAATTTCATTTCCCCATATCCATATAATAGACGTTTAATACAGCCTAAGGCATATATTTAATGTTTGAGATTTAAACATAAGTTGTGATTCAAAAATGAATTTACAAGTTAAAATGCAAAACATATCTCTGCTTAGCTAGCACAGATGTGGATTCGAGGTCTAGGGGTAATTAACAGGTCTGTGCTAATTAACTATATTCCTGTGCGATATTTAGTCATCTCTCCAGCCAAACTGGTTCCCCGAATCTCATTAGGCCTCAAAGGAAGATCTTAGACATCATGTCTGTTTATCCACAGGGGTTCCTGTGATCTAGGTAATGAGACAGATGCTCTCTTGTGTCTGATCTAAGATTTGCAATACACAACCATATAGATGACCATCTTTTTAAAGTAATTTGCCTTTCTTTGAAATGACTGACTGAATCAACTAGGCTAAATGTCTTCCCTTTGTCACCTGGATGCATTGTAATTTTGTATATTGAGTGGGGGAGGATTGAATTGTGGTCAGCCAGGCATCTAATGTCTTATAAATAATGAATCATTTGGTATAGACAGATATATAGAGAGAGAGATAGATATTATTTAATAACATTCAGATACCCTGACATATATTACTGAAGATTAATCCAAAACCTGTCAATTTTTCCCCCAAAACAAGCTTTATTGAAAGAGGAGCAGCACAAAACGATGATTAAAGTGAAGGTAAAGTTAAGTATAATCTGAAAAATCATTTGAAAATAACGATCGTTTAAACTTTTATTTTGTGAGTAGCATAATGTTGCTGAGAAAATTATGAATTAAAGTCTCTCTCCCTTCTCGCTGCTTCTCCGCCCGACATCAATCATTATTGATTGACATATACTTAAAATATTCTCCGCTAATCATAGTTTCTCCCCCGGGACGTTCGGCCCCTTTCCTGCAACATCACTTTATTATGTGCATGCGCTAATCCAAAATTTGCGTATGCTCAATACCGCTGCCATCGCAAAATCTGACTTCTCATCCGATCTTTCTAAGTAAGTATAGCTGCTGTATTGCTGCGGGGTTAGCAAAACCGGGTTAAATTATCTCCAATCGATTTAACGTTCAATTTTATAATCTAAATGCTGCTGCGCTCTCTGCTCTTATAGTATTCAATGAATGTATCATTCATTGAATACTATGTTACTATTGACGTATAGCTGGAATGTGCGCCTGCGCTGGGTTGAGATTTGTGCATGCGCAGGACCACGCTATCTCGGGAGCGCGCATCAGACTTACGTATACAGCAGGTTGGACCGCTGTACACGTCAAACATGTAAAACCAGGAAGTCGGCTCTGGGAGAAGTTTGATATGAAACGGTACAATTATTGAATTATATTTTATGATAAAAATGTTAATGATATTAAAAATAAAAAAATATAAAAAAAATAGCGACTTTACTACTGTACTATAGATGAAAGTGTAGCAGGCTAACAGAAACCGAAAATTGACCTTCACTTTAAGTGTTCAAATACATATAAAGAATGCAATTGTTCATACAGCTCACTTTACCCAAAAACAAACAAAATGTGAGTCAGCAGCTCCTACTGTGCATGTGCAAGAATTCACAGAATATATGCATATGCATTTGTGATTGGCTGATAGCTGTCATATGATACAGGAGCGGAAATAGACATAACCTATACATTTGTAAAAAATAAATAAAAAATCTACTCATTTGATGTTCAGACTAAGTGCTATTGCATTGTCTTTTTTTTTTTTATCACACATTGCTGATTATGTCAATCTACTGTATTTAATGTATTTGGTAATATAAAATGTTATTTATAGTTTAAGTTCTTGTTCAATTGTCTGATGGAATAATTTGGGGCTATGTATCTTACTTCTCCATTCTATGCTATGTATCAGAGCATGTAATGCTAGGGCGACCATTGTATGAGTTTTAATTTGTAACTTTTATTTTGCATACTACTAATTTCAATGAGAACAAATACATTGAAAAAAAATGTATGTTTGTTCATTTTTTATATATATTCCAAACAGCCATTGTTTGCTCACTCTAGTAACGTTTATGTCTGTCTCTAATTAGCCTTGGAAGATGTTTAAGGGAAGCCTAGGTTACCTCACAGCACCTGTTACTTTATGGAGACTTACACTTATTCCTTCAACATTTATAAACCCTAATAAAAAGTAAAATACATATTTATTCTTTGCTTGAGATACAACATTAAAGGGAGAGTACACTTTAAAATTGTTTTTATATTACTGTATTTACAATGACTTGTTATACCAGCTGCAGAGTATAAATGTATTACAAATTGCATTTTCAGGTATTTGTGTATATGAAGTAGCTGATTTTTTTTTTATTTTAAACCACAGCCTATTACAATGGCTCGAGTTTCAGGTAATATCAGATCTCATTATGGTATCACTTTGTGTAAACACATTTGCTTCCTTATCTTATTTGTCTGAAAAACCAAAGCTCAATACTTAAGTAATACAATGATAATTTTCCATTGTTCTCTCTAACTATCCTGCACCCCCCCTGTGAGTTTATTTTTTTCGAGTTTCTGTTTACTTCGGGTTATCAATAGCCTAGACTCCAGTATAGAAACGTTAAATATAGGTGGGGATACCACAGGCTAAATCAGCTATTTCAAATGCCCAAATAAGGGTAAAGCAGCTTATTGTAAACAATTTAATACACTAGCAGGTAAAATAGACTATTTGGAACAATTTAAAGGGGATAATTTTTGGGGGGTGAACTGTCCCTTTTAAGTGTACCATTTATTTAGAGTTTATTATCCTTGTTAGTTATTTTCTGTACTAAATAGATAAGTTTACAATTAACTTTTTTTTTTTTTTTTTTTTTTTTTTTTTTTTTTTGGTTTCAGGGTTTGGTTTCGGTGATGAGCGATGGGGTATGATGTAACACGCTTCCAGGGTGATGTGGACGAAGATCTCATCTGCCCCATCTGCAGTGGGGTCCTGGAGGAGCCAGTACAAGTAAGGGCAAACTAAATTGTTTTATACAGTTAAGTTTCGGGAACTTACTGGTCCAAGTTTAATTAAATCCTTTCTCCTACATTGGTGTGTCCGGTCCACGGCTTCATCCTTACTTGTGGGATATTCTCTTCCCCTACAGGAAATGGCAAAGAGAGCACACAGCAAGAGCTGTCCATATAGTCCCCCCTCTGGCTCCGCCCCCCAGTCATTCTCTTTGCCTGCTCTGAACAAGTAGCATCTCCACGGGGATGGTAAAGAGTATGTGGTGTTAGTTGTAGTTTTATTTCTTCTATCAAGAGTTTGTTATTTTAAAATAGTGCCGGTTTGTACTATTTACTCTACAACAGAAAGTAATGAAGAGTTCTGTTAAGAGGAGTATGATTTTAGCAACAGTAGCTAAAATCCATTGCTGTTCCCACGCAGGACTGTTGAAACCAGAGAACTTCAGTTGGGGGGAACAGTTTGCAGACTTTTCTGCTCAAGGTATGATCAGTCATATTTCTAACAAGACATGTTAATGCTAGAAGACTGTCAGTTTCTCCCTTAAGGGGTAAGTAAGCCATTTTCTTAGACTCATAACAGAATGAAGGCTTATAAATGGGCTCTATACTGGTTGACACTATTGTGGGCTAAATCAATTGATTTATATATTATTTATATGACTTTTGGAGTGTTTTGTGACTTTGAAACACCTTTGGGAACGTTTTTATTACGCCTGGCAGTTGTTTAGACACCTAATCTAGTCAGGAAGGCCCCTTCACTCTGGTATGCAGAGGGAGGAGGCCTCATTTTCGCGCCTCAGTTGCGCAGTTACTTTTGGAAGCAGTGCATGCAGCTTCATGTGAGAGGGTCCTGTGGCCATAAAAACGATTTCAAGAAGGCTTATTTCTGTGGTGAATAACCCCCAAGGAAGGTAAAAGCTGCAACAAAGGCTGTGGCAGGGACTGTAGTGGGTTTAAACTGGTAAATTGAACAATTAGCTCCGGTTTGCTCATTTAAGGGGTTAGAGACTTGAAATTTGGTGTGCAATACTTTCAAAGCATTAAGACACTAGGGTGCAAATTTTGTAAAGATCGGATATTTCCTTCATAGCTTTTCAAACATTCAGAAATAAAGTGTGTTCTTTTTATTATTTAAAGAGACGGTAACGGTTTTGTTTAAAAACGGTTTTATTGCATTAATAGCCTGCCAAAGTCTAACATGTCTATACCGTCAGATAGCATATGTTCTGTGTGTATGGAGGCCAAGGTGGTTCCCCCTTTTAAATGTATGTTCAAATTGTGCCATGGCGTCCAAACAAAGTAAGGACAGTACTGTCACATTTAATAAGGTTGCCCAAGATGATTCTTCAAATGAAGGTAGTGGGGATAGTTCATCATCCTCTCCTGTGTCAACACCAGTTTTGCCCGCGCAGGCGACACCTAGTACATCTAGCGCGCCAATGCTTGTTACTATGCAGCAATTAACTGTAGTAATTGATAATTCTATAGCAAATCTTTTATCCAAACTGCCAGCATTTCCCAGAAAGCGTGATTGCTCAGTTTTAAATACAGAGGATGAGCAAGTGGGCGCTGACGATAATTTATCTGTTATACCCTCACACCAGTCTGAATTGGCAGTGAGGGAGGGTCTGTCTGAGGGAGAAATTTCTGATTCAGGAAAAGTTTCTCAGCAGGCAGAACCTGATATCGTGGCATTTAAGTTAGAACATCTCCGCGCCCTGCTTAAGGAGGTGCTAACTACTCTTGATGATTGTGACTCTTTGGTGATTCCAGAGAAATTGTGCAAAATGGACAAATTCCTAGAGGTCCCTGTGCACGCTGATGCCTTTCCGATACCCAAGAGGGTGGCGGACATAGTGACCAAGGAGTGGGAAAAGCCAGGTATACCTTTTGTCCCACCTCCTATATTTAAGAAAATGTTCCCCATTGTCGACCCCAGAAGGGACGCATGGCAAACAGCCCCTAAGGTTGAGGGGGCAGTTTCTACGTTGGCCAAGCGCACAACTATTCCCATTGAGGACAGTTGTGCTTTCAAAGATCCTATGGATAAAAAATTGGAAGGATTGCTTAAAAAGATATTTGTTCAGCAAGGTTTCCTTCTCCAACCAATTTCGTGCATTATTCCTGTCACCACGGCGGCGTCTTTTTGGTTCGAGGAACTAGAAAATTCGTTCCATAAGGAGACTCCATATGAGGAAGTCATGTACACAATTCACGCACTAAAGTTGGCTAATTCCTTTATTTTAGATGCCGCTTTTCAATTGGCTAAATTAGCGGCGAAAAATTCAGGTTTTGCTATAGTGGCGCGCAGAGCGCTTTGGCTAAAATCTTGGTCGGCGGATGTGTCGTCCAAGACAAAACTGCTTAATATTCCTTTCAAGTGTAAGACTCTTTTTGGGCCAGAATTGAAGGAGATTATTTCAGACATCACTGGGGGAAAGGGCCATGCCCTCCCACAGGATAGGCCATTTCAAGGCTAAGAACAAATCTAATTTTCGTTCCTTTCGCAATTTCAGGAACGGACCGTCTCCTAACTCTGCAGCCTTTAGACAAGAGGGTAACGCTTCCCAGCCTAAACCAGCATGGAAACCAATGCAAGGCTGGAACAAGGGTAAACAGGCCAAGAAGCCTGCTGCTGCTACCAAGACAGCATGAAGGGGTAGCCCCCGATCCGGGACCGGATCTAGTAAGGGGCAGACTTTCTCTCTTTGCTCAGGCTTGGGCAAGAGATGTTCCGGATCCCTGGGCACTAGAAATAGTCTCTCAGGGGTATCTTCTAGAGTTCAAGGAACTTCCTCCAAGGGGAAGGTTCCACATGTCTCGCTTATCTTCAGACCAGATAAAGAAACAGGCATTCTTACATTGCGTAGGAGACCTATTAAAGATGGGAGTGATACACCCAGTTCCAACAGCGGAACAAGGTCTGGGGTTTTACTCAAACCTGTTCATAGTTCCCAAAAAAGAGGGAACTTTGAGGAATTTGTTTAGAATTTTTAAATCCAGAATTGGCCTGAGAGTTCCATCATTCAAAATGGAAACCATTCGAACGATTTTACCAACAATCCAGGAGGGTCAATACATGACTACCGTGGACTTAAAGGATGCGTACCTACATATTCCTATCCACAAAGATCATCATCTGTTCCTAAGGTTCGCCTTTCTGGACAAACATTTCCAGTTTGTGGCTCTTCCGTTCGGTTTAGCCACTGCTCCCAGAATTTTCACAAAAGTGCTAGGGTCCCTACTAGCGGTTCTAAGACCGAGGGGCATTGCAGTAGCACCTTACTTAGACGACATCCTAATCCAAGCGTCGTCCCTTTCCAGATCAAGGGCTCATACAGACATTGTATTAGCTTTTCTCAGGTCTCACGGGTGGAAGGTGAACGTAGAAGAGTTCCCTGTCCCCGTCTACAAGGGTTCCCTTTCTGGGAACAATAATGGATTCTGTAGAAATGAAGATTTTTCTGACAGAGGTCAGAAAATTAAAACTTCTAAACGCTTGTCAAGTTCTTCAATCTATTCCTCAGCCTTCCATAGCTCAGTGCATGGAGGTAATAGGACTAATAGTTGCAGCAATGGACATGGTTCCTTTTGCTCGAATTCATCATCTAAGACCATTGCAACTGTGCATGCTCAAACAGTGGAATGGGGATTATGCAGACTTGTCTCCCCAGATTCAAGTAGACCAGGTAACCAGAGACTCACTCCGCTGGTGGTTGACTCGGGATCACCTGTCTCAGGGAATGAGTTTCCGCAGACCAGAGTGGGTCATCGTCACGACCGACGCCAGTCTCTTAGGCTGGGGCGCGGTCTGGGACTCCCTGAAAGCTCAGGGTCTATGGTCTCGGGAAGAGTCCCTTCTCCCGATAAACATTTTGGAACTGAGAGCGATATTCAATGCGCTCCTGGCCTGGCCTCACCTAGCGAAGGCCAGATTCATAAGATTTCAGTCGGACAACATGACGACTGTAGCGTACATCAATCATCAACAAAGAGTTCCTTGGCGATGACAGAGGTATCCAAGATCATCAAATGGGCGGAGGATCACTCCTGCCACCTATCTGCAATCCACATCCCAGGGGTAGACAACTGGGAGGCAGATTATTTGAGTTGTCAGACTTTCCATCCGGGGGAGTGGGAACTCCACCCGGAGGTCTTTGCCCAGTTAACTCAACTATGGGGCACTCCAGATATTGATCTGATGGCGTCCCGTCAGAACTTCAAAGTTCCTCGATACGGGTCCAGGAACACTAGTGGATGCATTAGTGGCGCCTTGGTCGTTCAATCTAGCTTATGTGTTTCCACCGTTCCCTCTCCTTCCCAGGCTGGTAGCCAGGATCAAACAGGAGAAGGCCTCAGTGATCCTAATAGCTCCTGCGTGGCCACGCAGGACTTGGTATGCAGACCTGGTGAATATGTCAACGGCTCCACCATGGACGCTACCTTTGAGACAGGATCTTCTAGTACAAGGTCCATTCGAACATCCAAATCTAGTCTCTCTGCAACTGACTGCTTGGAAATTGAACGCTTGATTCTATCTAAGCGTGGGTTTTCAGATTCAGTTATAGATACTCTGGTTCAAGCCAGAAAGCCTGTGACTTGGAAGATTTACCATAAGATATGGCACAAATATATCCGTTGGTGCGAATCCAAGGGTTTTTCTTGGAGTAAAATCAAAATTCCTAGGATTCTTTCCTTTCTCCAAGAGGGTTTGGAGAAAGGTCTGTCAGCTAGTTCTCTAAAGCAGTGATTTTTAACCTTTTTTTTGCCGTGGCACACTTTTTTACATTAAAAAATCCTGTGGCACACCACCATCCCAAAATTTAAAAAAAATAACACATTGTAGCCTAATACAGCATATATACATACACAAACACACACATACTGTATGTATTGTGCTGTTATGCCATGCCTCCTACAAACTACCCCTGCACTGGGAGTAAAAAACAAGCAAAGTTTAAAAAATATGTCACACTGTTGTCAGTCTGCCGTGGCACACCTGAGGATCTCTCACGGCACACTAGTGTGCCACGGCACACTGGTTGAAAAACACTGCTCTAAAGGGACAGATATCTGCTCTCTGTCTTGTTGCACAAACGTCTGGCAGCCGTGCCAGATGTACAAGCGTTTGTACAGGCGTTAGTCAGAATCAAGCCTGTTTACAGACCTATGACTCCTCCATGGAGTCTAAACTTAGTTCTTTCAGTTCTTCAAGGGGTTCCATTTGAACCTTTGCATTCCATAGATATTAAGTTACTATCTTGGAAAGTTCTGTTTTTGGTTGCTATTTCTTCTGCTAGAAGAGTTTCTGAATTATCTGCTTTGCAGTGTACTTCTCCCTATCTGGTATTTCATGCAGATAAAGTAGTTTTACGTACCAAACCTGGTTTTCTTCCAAAAGTAGTTTCCAACAGGAATATTAACCAGGAAATAGTTGTTCCTTCCCTATGTCCGAATCCAGTTTCAAAGAAAGAACGTTTATTACACAACCTAGATGTGGTCCGTGCTTTAAAATTCTATTTAGAAGCAACAAAGGATTTCAGACAAAAATCATCTTTGTTTGTCGTTTATTCTGGTAAGAGGAGAGGGCAGAAAGCTACTGCTACCTTTCTTTCTTTTTGGCTGAAAAGCATCATCCAATTGGCTTATGAGACTGCCGGACGGCAGCCTCCTGAACGAATTACAGCTCACTCTACTAGAGCTGTGGCTTCCACATGGGCCTTCAAGAACGAGGCTTCTGTTGATCAGATCTGTAAGGCAGCGACTTGGTCTTCTCTGCATACTTTTGCCAAATTTTACAAATTCGATACTTATGCTTCTTCGGAGGCTGTTTTTGGGAGAGAGGTTTTGCAAGCCGTGGTGCCTTCCGTTTAGGTAACCTGACTTGCTCCCTCCCTTCATCCGTGTCCTAAAGCTTTGGTATTGGTTCCCACAAGTAAGGATGAAGCCGTGGACCGGACAAACCAATGTAGGAGAAAACAGAATTTATGTTTACCTGATAAATTTCTTTCTCCTACGGTGTGTCCGGTCTACGGCCCGCCCTGGCTTTTAGTCAGGTTTGAAAAATTTTATTCCATACACTACAGTCACCACGGCACCCTATAGTTTCTCCTTTTTCTCCTAACCGTCGGTCGAATGACTGGGGGGCAGAGCCAGAGGGGGGACTATATGGACAGCTCTTGCTGTGTGCTCTCTTTGCCATTTCCTGTAGGGGAAGAGAATATCCCACAAGTAAGGATGAAGCCGTGGACCGGATACACCGTAGGAGAAAGAAATTTATCAGGTAAACATAAATTCTGTTTTTAACTTTTTAAGAACCTTACAGGGACATTATACACTTTTTTTTTTTTTTTTCTTTGCATAAATGTTTTGTAGATCCATTAATGTATAGTTTTGCTTATTTTTAAATAACATTGTGCTGATTTTCAGACTCCTAACCAATTCCCAAAGTTTTAGATGTATACAGACTTCAGACTGCTTCTGTTTTGTGTAATGGGTCTTTTCAAATGCAGGGGAGGGGGGAGGTTCTGCTATCAGCCCTTTTCATTGGGTGTCCCAGGCTTATCTCATTAAGTGTTAAATTGGGAGCTTCCAAGTAAGTTTTTAAAAGGTCTTGCACTTGATTTTTTTTTTTCATCAGTATCTGTGCATATTATTCTTTATAGTAGTGTCTATTACATGCAGTTAAATGAAAATGGGCGTATATTTTAAGGCTCACATCATCTTAGCATTACCCATTAAAGATAAACAACAATAATTGGAATTCCTTATTTGTACTTTACACACACACACATCTATCCATTCATGTTGGGGGTCAATGCAATTTAATGTGTGTGTAATAGAGATAGATGGAGGGGGAGAGATATGGCACAAGCACAGTTACCTACAAGCAGCTGCATGATTGCTTGCCAGTGGGTCTGCTAAGAGAAAAAATATTTCTTCTGTTAAGTGTGATCAGTCCACGGGTCATCATTACTTCTGGGATATTAACTGCTCCCCTACAGGAAGTGCAAGAGGATTCACCCAGCAGAGCTGCATATAGCTCCTCCCCTCTACGTCACTCCCAGTCATTCTCTTGCACCCAGCAACTAGATAGGTCGTGTGAGAGGACTATGGTTAATGGTAGCGGCAATGGACATAGTACCCTTTGCACGCTTACACCTCAGACCACTGCAACTGTGCATGCTAGGTCAGTGGAATGGGGATTACT
>NC_069501.1:987980011-987987511 GCF_027579735.1 Bombina bombina
ATAACCGAGCACTCAGCGCTTCTACCGAACAAGCCGAGCAGAACAGCACCATGTGCCTAAATAGCTGCAAGACAGAACGAACCCAACAGGACCAGCCTGCACTCAGAGTCCTAACCGCAAACTGCATAAATTCTCCCTCAGAGGGGAAGAAAGGAAAACAGGCATTGTTAACATAGAACTAACATGTCCAAAACAACTTCTGAAGAAGTAATAAAGAGTATCGATCCCAGAAGGTTCCTGAAGGAAACAATAACAAAATAAAAGACATCCCATCGGATACAAATAAAATATAAGACAACCCGAAGGTTAACACCCAAAAAAGACACAGGCCTACCCGCAGGACCAGCCAAACGGAGCCCTATCTTTCAAAACTGGGAAATAACCCAACAAATAGGAGATTACCCCATCCCCACATGTCTAATGAGGTGCACCATTTTAATTATCAGACTGAAAATCCCTGTATCTGTTAACAATAGGGTCATTCAATAACTGAAAAAGATATCTGAGCAATACGCGAATCCTGTAACCAAAGGCACAACACTCCGGAATAGTTCCCTCGGGAAACTGCAGAGGCCCACCCCAAGGCAGAAGACCCAGGACAATAGGGCACGAGCACATTCTCAAAGAAAAGAATAATCACTAACATTATCTGGAAATGAAAACGTGCTGCAACCTCCGGGGCGGGGTGGGGGGACATGCCACCCTGCATGGAGGAACCATAAACTGGGTTACCTGCGTGTGTAGAAGGAAGAAATGATAGGGAACTCGCCTTTTGGAGGACAGGACCCCCAGAGGTCGATGGCTCAGCAGACCCCTGATTCCCCGAGCCCGAGGAACCGGGTGCTCTCATAGGGCATACGGAAAAAAACTGGTTGACAGGAGTCAACAAGGCCAAACCGGATTTGTCACTGGACACAGAATCTGAAATCAAAATCGTAACTGAATCTGAAATGAGCAGAGTCTCAGCATCAGAATCTTCCATAGCTGGATAGAGAATATATAAATATGGACTAAATAAGTAAAAACAAAAACGGCACCTGACACCCCCCAAAGGCTGGGGCACTCACCACCTCCTATGACCAGACCGCTGCGGACTAGAATATCTCTGTCGCCACTAGGTCGGGAATGCGGAAATGGGAAACGGAGCATAAACACGCCCGAACACAAGGTGAACCGTAAAGTCCAAAAAAGGTTGAATCACATAACAAACATGATTATAAACCCCCCTGTTCAATAACCCCCCTCAGGAGATATTAACCCTCGATTCCAAGATACTAAGAGACTCACTGAGACCCTTATGATAAGTTAAACCCGCAAGGTGGTAGTCTCTCGGGAAACATTCACATTACAGAACATTGATGAATAAAGAAAAATGAAACTATCTTACCAGAATCTAGAGGAACACGGCCTTTCAAGTGTGATGGATAGTAGTATCGCCTCCGCCATGGACTTGAAAGCAGAAAGCAGGCAGCGGAGCGAAGTTCGACAACTCTGATTGCTTGAGGAGCTGTTAACATGAGTCGGGATGGTTTCGCAGAAAGACTCTTCCTGCATCTCCAGACTCTAACTTTCATCCAAGCCCTCACTGAGACTCCTGTCCCATGCCAAAGAGTACTACCCTCCATAAGAGACCAAAACAAAAATTAAAAATTCTTACACGTCTCTGCCAACCTCCTGGGACAAAAGGAAAAGAATGACTGGGGAATGAGGGGAGTGGGAGAAGTATTTAAGCCTTTGGCTGGGGTGTCTTTGGCTCCTCCTGGTGGCCCGGGTTCTTATTTCCCAAAAGTAATGAAGGCAGCTGTGGACTCTTTCCATTTTAGAAGAAAAACGTGATGTAACATACAAGTCAAAACTAAAATTGTTATTGTTTAAAAAGATAGCCATCGCCTTTTCTACCCATTCCCCAGCTTTGCACAACCAGCATTGTTATATTAATATAGTTTATAACATTTAAACCTCTAAATTTCTGCCTGTTTCTAAGTCACTAAAGACAGTCTATTATCATATGCTTTTTATTAGCATTTCACAACAGAATACTGCTAGTTCATGGGAGCCATATAGATAACGTGCTCACGTCTGTGAAGTTGTGCACAACACAGCACACTAATTGGCTAAAATGCAAGTCAATAGATAATTAATAAAAAATTATATGATCAGGAGCTGTCAGAAGAGGCTTAGATACAAGGTAAGAACAGAGGTAAAAATTATATTAATATAACCATGTTTTCTGTGCAAAACTGGGGAATTAGTAATAAAAGGATTATCTATCTTTTTAAAATAACAATTTTGGAGTTGACTGTCCCTTTAAGTGTCACCCTTTGACTAAATACAAGAAATAAAATGAAGATGCAAAACAGTGTAATCAGAAGAACTAACAGTAACTAACGGTGTTTTATTTTAACGATTATCAGGTAAAGGCAGAATGGCTGAAGTCTCGGGTTACCTTCAGGTCACAAGCTTGCTCTAGGTATATCCAGAGGATAGCAGCAGAGAAATCTTCACTGTTTGCTGGCTGGGTGAGGCTGTTTACCATCATCACCTGAAAAACAGACAAGTCAGCCACACCCAACACATATTGCATTCCCTAAGACAGAAACATAGAGGAGATATTACCTGATCCACTTGTGTAGCATCTGTAAGACGAGACAAGCATTCCAACCTGACATGCAGCTTCCCTGATTTCACCTCCTCTAACGGAAGCCACTAAAGTGTGAAAGAGTATTACAAAGAGCTCTTTAGTATTGAATAATAATGATAATATTACATTTCTCCAGGACAATAAGATCTGCTGTGGTCCACACTACTTAATCTACATTACTATTAATACTCCATTGGCTTGACAGAAAATATTCTTTAGTGTAGATACCAAGAAATAATGACAAACAATAAATGCTTACTTCATTCACACTGCCCGATTTTAAGACATTCTTTACACTTATTTTTGACCTAGAGACAAAAAGAGAGTGAAAGGAGACAGTAAACTTTGAAAAAATAAATTAAATTAACAAATCCTAAAAACTCTTATTTTTTTTTACTAAAATAGACAAAAGGTAAAGAGTTATCTATAAAGATCCATAATTAATGTTGTAAAAATAGTACAGAGGAGATAAGTCAGTCTGATGACAATAAGCGAGAGCTTAAAGACGGAATTTGACGGCAATTTTTTTTTATAATAGTAGTAATATTAATTCATAATCTTTTACCAAAGTTAAGAAAATACTGACCTTCCTAAAAAGTCATCTTTGTCGACATCTTTATCAAAAACTTCAAATGCAATGTCTTGTCCAGGGATATCAGTCACCAAAATCTGGAGATAAGATATGATATGTGTAACATTCACCTTTGCGCATGCATGCGAGTGTGCATCCCTATAACACACACACACACACACACAAGCAAGGGTTTTCAGCACCCAAAACATGGTTTGCAAAAATACATTTGCTATACTAGAGTATCATCTGGAGTTATAAAGGACCCACCCAGAGAAATAGTTTGCCAAGACAACAGGTATTGCAGTAATTAATACTTTGTTTATTAATGACAAACCAAGAGAACAAAAACTCTTGCTTCTTTAAATTCAGTAAAGAAAACAGAATCAATACTGCCTGGATTATTAAAAAAGGGATCCCTTTAAATTGCTATGATAATACTGATAGTAACATTTCTCTAAACACTGCAGTCAAACAAATGAGAAAAGATACAATATACATTATCCACTTCATTCGAATGAATAATATATTTTACTAAGAACATATTATGCTATTAGTAACCAGTGCCATTAAATTATTTCCTAGAATCAAAACAGGGAATACACAAACATACGAGGTAAGAATACATCTATTATAGTAAGTGTAAGATGATTTAAATCCTTATATTGTTGCTCTTTAGGCGATGTTATGCTCATATTTATTCAGCTCCATACAAAAGAGCAAAGACGCACAAACAAGCATGAGTGAAATGTTCTTGATAAAGAAGCAAAGAGGGGGAGTCTCTTGAATAGATAAACAAAGATGCTGTATTGCACACAATTCATCACTTATGCTTACTACCGCTAGCTCACATTCATTCCTCTGAGCCTCCTGGCTAATGGTAGCATTTGTAAACAAACGATCCTCCAAAGTATGTACTAGACTCCGCTGTGTGTTTTCAGCTGATGCCTTTCAATATGGCTCACCAGCTCTTTACACAAAACTGTTCCTTTTCTGTTTCAGCTGATGCCTTGTAGTTGCAAACTTTCATTCACTGCGGCTCACCAGCTCTTTAAGAAAAGTGTGACTTCACCTGCTGCAAATTCCTGCTTGGTGCTTTTAGTACACAGATTCAGTGGTCAGGTACCCATCAAAGGGTCATTTCAGAATGCAGCCTGCAGTCAACACGTGTTTCGCTCATCATGCACTGCGGTAGTTTCTGGGCCTCAACAGGATTAATTGTTTAGCTGCCAGGTTCACCTATTTATAAGCTGTATTAACCCTTTATTCCCTTTAACCAATTAGTTTCTCAGTTAATATCATGGAATAACATTCATTATATTCATTACACACAAAACACATAGTGGGTATCAACAGTTATAAATTTATAAAATACTGCTTTTTACCTGCTGTCTTAGCAAGTGCCCTGGCTATCTCCGCATCTCCCTCTAATTCATTCTTATCTTTAGGATAACATTTACTGTTTAATTAACAAGAAAAAAAGACTATACTTTTTTTTTTAATAGTTCACTCAGGATAAATATTTTCTTTGATTTTCTTAAAGGGACCTAATATGCATGCTTGTTCAAATCTATACTATTATCAAAAAATACAAGACAAGCTTTACATTATAATTTTGAAATGTACAAATAGTTCCATTCCAAACATTTTTCAAAGCTGGAGAGAGATTATGACATATTCAATTTAAAAAAGGAGCGTATTCAATTTTCTCATTCATTCCATAGTTTTCAAAATGAAAATCCATTTTGATTCCTTTTGCAAAAGACATTTGTCATTATCTCCTCCTCTACCATGTTATATACCTCTATCTAGACTATACCTGTAAATTTTAAAGAACTTGGAATACTATTATGATATTCCAAAAAATGTTTTGCAACACTTGTGTCCCTTTCATATAGAATATCATCACAATGCTCTTGTATTCTATCTTTAAGAAATCTTTTAGTTTTCCCTATATAAAAACAGGGACATGAACATTGAAGGAGATAAACAACTCCTACTATATTGCAGTCTATAAACATACAAATCCAAAACTCTTTACTTTGGCCTGTACTGAACTTTTTACTTTTATTCATATATTGGCAATATACACAATGGTAACTTCCTTTTACCTGTTGGTATACACCTAGCCAATTTCTGGCTGTTTGTGACCTAACAAATTTACTTTGGACTAACTTGTCCTTTAAGCTTGGAGATTTCCTAGCAGTTAAAGAAGGGATTACCCCTACCTTATTTCTTATCCCTTCATCAAGTGTCAGTAAATGCCAATTTTTTAATAAAAGTTCCCTGATTATATTCCACTGACAATTGCAGGTAGTTATGAATCTTAATTTTTGCTGTTCTTCTTTTGGTTGTTTCAATAAATACAGAAGAGTATCTCTATCCTGTTTTCTTTGTTTAAAGTATATTTTATTAGCTTTTTTGAGTATCCTCTTTTTAAAAATCTCTCACTCATAAGTTTGGCATGATACTCAAATTTATTCCTTGAGGAGCAATTTCTCTTTAAACGGAAGAACTGCCCATAGGGAATTCCTCTTTTTAAAGGAACTGGGTGACTACTACTAGCTTCTAAAAGACTATTTGTTGCAGTTCCTTTCCTATAGTTTTCTGTTGCAAGCACAGTACCTTCCTTAGGATGTCTAAGAAAGCTAGCTCATTATCACTGTAGTTTAGAGTCAGTATAATATTTTTCTCATTTTTATTTAGATCATTAACAAAGCTTTTTAAAACATCTGTGGACCCATTCCATACGATTAATATCTGACCCATAGAAGAATATGGGACTCAAAAACATCATTAAATTTGTCGAAAACATCAAACATTTCCCATGCCCCCAAATGTAAACAAGCATATGTGGGAGCACAAATTGCGCCCATGGCTGTACCACGTATCTGCTTATATAGACTCTTGTCAAATTGAAATACATTATTTTCCAAGATGAAGTTTATAGGTTTTAAGTCAAATTTATTGTGTTCCATAAATCTTGGGCCCCTTGTCTCCAAGAAATGTTTACAAGCTTCTAAACCTACTGTGTGGGGGATGGAAGAATATAATCCTTCGACATCTAAAGACACCAGAACTGTTTGGGGGTCAACTGTTAGACCATCAAGTTTTTTAAGAAGATCTGGGGTGTCCTTAACATAGGAGGGGAGAGACAAAAGAAAAGGTTTTAAAAATAAATCTACATAGTGAGCTATTTTTTCATTAAGGCCCCCAATCTCAGAAAATATTGGGCATCCAGGGGGATGGGAAAAATTCTTATGTGATTTTAGAATTACATAAAAAGTGGGCATAACTGGATATTTGGGGAGGAGATACTCAAATTCTTTTAATGAAATTAAACCTTTTGTTTTTGCTTCCAAAAGAATATATCTTAGCTCATCATGCATTTTTGGAATTGGATTTATAAACAATTTATCATATTGGTTTTTGTCATTTAATTCCCTCTTCACTTCATTTACATAATAGGTTTCATCATGAAGGACAAGGTTTCCGCCCTTATCAGCAGGCTTAATCACCACCTGTTTGGCTGTACTAAGCTCTTTAAGAGCCTTTCTTTCTTGAAAAGAGAGGTTGTTATTCAAAATAAGCTTTTCATTCAGGCCATCAATATCTTTTTCCATTGATTTAACAAACATTTGTACTGCAGGTACTTGTGCTATTGATGGCATGAATGTAGATCCTATCATTAAACCCGTCTGCCAGTTTAGAACTTGTTGATTATCATTGATAGTCTTTATTTTCATCTAATAAAGATTGTAAGATGGTTACTGTTGCATCATCATTTCTTTGTTCATCTCTACTCTCCATAATTTATGACAATACAACTTTCCTTGCAAACAAGATTAAGTCTTTTACTACCTCAAATTTATTTAGCTTGTTTGTGGGCAAAGAGATAAACCTTTTTTAAGAACGTTTACATGGGCTAGGTTCAATTTAAAAGAGGACAGATTTACTATCTGCATCTCATTCTCCTCTGTTGGTTGCTCTAATAATTTCTGTATCTCCTCCTCCGGTTTCTCGCCCTTGCCTCTCATTCCTCCTTCCTCACCACCTCTCTGTTGTCTTTGTGGGTACCTTTTCTCTTGCTGGATCTGATTCTCTATATTTCCTCCTCTTTCTGCCCCCCCTCCTCCTCGGTCTATCTTTGTATTTGGACCACCCCCATTTTTTCAGCGTGATTCAACATCTGAATCCCACTATGTGTTTTGTGTGTAATGAATATATAGAATGTTATTCCATGATATTAACTGAGATACTAATTGGTTAAAGGGAATAAAGGGTTAAT
>NC_069501.1:987992511-988092511 GCF_027579735.1 Bombina bombina
TTGCAGGTTCCTCGTGAGATTCTTCTGTACAAAATTATCCCGAAGTAGAATGCTGCTCCTTTTTTTGATGTAAGAACACTTAAAGGTACACTCAAGTCAAAATAAACTTTTATTATTCAGAAAGAGCAGCAGTTTTAAGACACTTTCCAATTTACTTCCATTATCAAATTTGCACAGTCTTTTTATGTTCAGACTTTTTGGGGAACAAGAGCCTACTGAGCATGTGCAGAAGCTCACAGGGTATACGTATATTAGTCTGTGATTGGCTTATGTATGTCACATGATACAGGAAGCCATGAAAAATGGAGAAAAATCTACTGATTATTTGAAGTTCAGAGTAGGTGTTAAATCATTGTCTTTTTATTATGCACTTGTTAATTATGTAATTCTACTGCATTGAGTGGTCCTTTAATCTTCTTTTTTAACTTTTTTTAAATAAGGCTAATTTTCCAAATATTTAATTAACAAATAAGGGCAAACTGGCACTACAATCCAAAACATATATCAAATAAAAATATTTCTATGAGATAAGGTGCAAATCCTCCAAAAAACATAAGCCCTTGCATTATCAGCGCACTCTGTTCTCATCCCAGAGTGATCACGTTTACCTCTTAGTTCTGGTAGTTTAGCCAAAACTTCAGTCATAACAGTAGCCATATCTTGTAATGTGATTTGTAATGGCCGCCCAGATGCACTCGGCGCTACAATATCACGCACCTCCTGAGCGGGAGATGCAGGTACTGACACGTGAGGCGAGTTAGTCGGCATAACTCTCCCCTCGTTGTTTGGTGAAATATGTTCAATTTGTACAGATTGACTATTTTTTAAAGTAGCATCAATACATTTAGTACATAAATTTCTATTGGGCTCCACTTTGGCATTAACACATATAGCACAGAGATATTCCTCTGAATCAGACATGTTTAACACACTAGCAAATAAACAGCAACTTGGAAATACTTTTCAAAGTAATTTACAAATAATATGAAAACGAACTGTGCCTTTAAGAAGCACAGAAAATATTATAACAGATAAAATAATTAAGTTATAGCATCAATCTTTGTCAGAATATACAGTTTTAGCAAAGGATTGTTCCCCTCAGCAAATGATAACTAACCCAGGCAGCAGAAAAAAATACACAAATAAACGTTTTTTATATCACAGTCAATACAATCAGCACAGCTCTGCTGTGAATGATTACTTCCCTCAAAAAAGACTCTTGAGATCCCTGAACTCTGTAGAGATGAACCGGATCATGCAGGAAGAAAATGAACCTCTGACTGAGTTTTTCTGATGCATAGTGAAAGCACCAAAATGGCCCCTCCCCCACACACATAACAGTGAGAGGGATCAGTGAACTGCTCTAATTTAAATCAAAACTATTGCCAAGTGGAAAAAAAGTGCCCAAAACATTTTTTCACCCAGTACCTCAGAGAAAAAAACGTTTTTACATGCCAGCAAAAAAACGTTTTACCTCAATAATTAATTGTCATTTAAAACCTATTGCAAGTCCCTGCAAAATAGGTTAAGTCTATGTATACAGTTTAAAAGCCAGAGAAGTACCATTTCCCAGAAAACTGAAGTGTAAAATATACATACATGACAGCCTGATATCAGCTACATCTACTGCATTCAAGGCTGAGTTTACATTATAACGGTATGGCAGGATTTTCTCATCAATTCCATGTCAGAAAATGATAAACTGCTACATACCTCTTTGCAGATTAATCTGCCTGCTGTCCCCTGATCTGAAGTTTACCTCTCCTCAGATGGCCGAGAAACAGCAATATGATCTTAACTACTCCGGCTAAAATCATAGAAAAACTCAGGTAGATTCTTCTTCAAATTCTACCAGAGAAGGAATAACACACTCCGGTGCTATTATAAAATAACAAACTTTTGATTGAAGATATAAAAACTAAATATATCACCATAGTCCTCTCACACATCCTATCTAGTCGTTGGGTGCAAGAGAATGACTGGAGGTGACGTAGAGGGGAGGAGCTATATAGCAACTCTGCTGGGTGAATCCTCTTGCACTTCCTGTAGGGGAGCAGTTAATATCCCACAAGTAATGATGACCCGTGGACTGATCACACTTAACAGAAGAAATAACAATTAAATTACAACAAAGAGAGAAAGTATATTAACACTAAATCTCCAGATCATTTTACTCAATAATTTGCCACCCACGCATTGTCACTATAAAAGATCTCTCTTACAAATTATGCTGAACAGTGCTAAAAGATTAATTCCACATTTTTGGAAAAAAACACAAATACCTATTATATCTCAGTGGCTAAACGAAGTTGAACACACAATATCCTTTGAAGAAATATACCATAGTTACTACAGTAAATCTGATGAATTCCTAAATGTGCTCCTCTATTGGAAGGATAACTAGCTTATTATAACTCCCAAGGATCCATAACTTGGACCCATTTCTAAACAACACCTCTATCAAAACCAACTATACATCGTAATGAAACAAAGAGTTCCTCCAATACCCCATATACATCTTTCATCACATCACACTCGCCTCTTCCTTTCCTTCTTCCTAAAACAACTTCTTTCCCAGCCCCTTCCTCCAAAGCCCCACAGTCCCTATTCTCCCGTAATTCTCATTGGAGAAGTTAGAGCCCTTAATCCTCCTTTTATTTGTTAATATGTTGTTATTTTTTTATACCACTCTATATATAGTTAAATTATAAATGTATATCAGAAACACTTGTCACTAAATGTACATTTATTTGGCTATTTGTATGTCTTTGATTTTTGTGATTAAAATAATAAAAATGATTTGAATTAAGAAAAAGAGAGAAAGTATGGGGGCTTACAGCACTATTCCCTACTGATGATGAAACATAGCCTTTATTTATAAATTAAATTCATTAACAGAAGGTAATATCACATCTAATCACCCTGCTCACATATCACCCACCCACTGGGAAAGGTTACATAGTACTGAAAAAAGTAGAGTGAATAAGAAAACAAAAAGTTAAAAAAGAAAGAATCACACTAATCCCAAAGAGTCCTGGCCGATAAACTGGAACCTCGGCATCAGGTGGGATAGTGGAGAGGCAAGTTAGAAAAGATAGTGCAGCAAACAAGTTTGGGCCCTACAATGCATTTTTCAATGCTAAAATCAACCAGATTTTTCTCAAAATCTGCTTTAAATATGGTATGATGGCTAACAACACACCAATCCAATTTCGAGACAAAAACACAGAACCTCCCATCTTAAGTATATTATATTCAACACGCCTATCCATTGGTTTAAGCCCTAAAATGGGGTGTGCCAATCTAGATCCATAGCCATATCCAATTAAAATTTGGTCATCCGCCAAGCTGACAAGGGAGGAGGTATAATGGTCCAAGATTTCTCTAATTTTGTGGCAGAGGCCCAACGTATCATTGGGGACACTGTTTATTATAAACGTTTGAACAGTGACCCCACTCAGAGGTTTGTCTTTGGTAAGTTTGTTGGAAGTTGGTATCTTAAATAAGAAAGAGAAGAATTACCTTCCAAAAATGATAGAACAGGTCCGGGGTCAGATTTAAAAAATCAAAAACTTTATTGTAACAATTTAAAATCCAAACATGGGGACAGAACACAGAAAGTCCAAAACACCTAGAACTGTGGCTTACGCGTTTCGGCCGTAGCCTTACTCATAGCCAATATCACATTGCTAATCAATTCAGTTTAAAAAAAGGCCCCCCTGGGCTGTGATTGGTTCAAAAACAATAGGCGTGTTTGAACTTTGATTAGTTTCCTGTGAAACTTAACAAGTGTCTACTACAAGTCAAACCAGCATAATAAAGCAATGATTATAAGGCATTTCACAGACAAATATATATAAAAGAATAAAAGAATAGAACTGCAAACACTGTATATCGGCTTTCTCTAATGTAAAACCTAACCTTTAGAGTTATCCTAATGTATCATATTGCAGTGTTTATAAATTGAAACTGACCTGTTACTAATAGAAGTTATACCAGTCTCAAATATGTAATACTCTATGTATATATAAATGACTATCCTAAAGCTGTAAGTGAAAAAATGTCAATAAGTGTACAGCAAACCCAATCTATAAATCTATGGATTAAATGTTGTTAGGTGTATCAAAATACATATGTCAATGAGTATGACTTAATGCCTAAGGATGGAACAAATACATAAATCAGAATGAAATTTTAATTTAATTTTAATATACTCCTTTGAATCCAAAAGAGCTAAGGGATATCTGTCTGAATTATTCCCAATAATTAATTAGATCATATTGGGAATTTAAGCCTTTGGGGTATCTGGTTTCCAGCTGGAAAATCCAGAACATTTCTCGTTTTTCTAACAGTTTTTCTTTGTCACCCCCCCTCTGGGGGGTAATCACTTGTTCAATGGCCTTCCATCTTAGTGAAGCAATACTATTGCGATGTTTTGTGACAAAGTGCTGCACAATTGGAGTGGTTGCTTTACCCACTTTGATGGTGCTAAAATGTTCCCGCATACGGGATCTTACGTCTCTAGTCGTAAGTCCTATATATTGGACCTGACATTGTGTACACTCCAACATATAAATGACATTGCTAGATGAACAGTTAAGACATCTTTCAATGTCATATGTTTTGCCTGTGACTGTAGAGGAAAAGGTAGTTGTTATATCCATATAATCACATGGTTTACACCTGGTGTGTCCACATCTAAACATGCCCCTATGTTGTAGCCATGAACTAGTTGGTTGTTTAGTAGGTTTTAGTTTGGAAGGGGAGAGTATGTTGCCAAGTGTACAGGCCCTTCTGTATGAGCATCTCAAACCATTATCAACAGTGTCAATTAATTTATCATCCGCCCTTAACATGCCATAATGTTTCCGAACTATACCACAAATTTGTTGGTATTGAGCACTAAATGTGGTAACAAATGTGACTCCCTTATGTTCGGATGAGGCGATATCACCACTTTTAGGGGTGAGCAAAGATCTTCTATCTAGGTGTTTAACCTCATTTATAGCCTTGGTTATGTCTGAATTTTTGTAGCCCCTCTCTTTGAGGCGACTCACTAGATCTTCCGACTGTTTTTCATATGTTTGTGGATCAGAACAGTTTCGTTTAAGTCTAATCAGCTGTCCCTTTGCTATCGCATAAGGGACATGCTTAGGATGGCAGCTCCGGCCATGTAACAAAGTATTGCCCGAGATCGGTTTCCTGTAACTACTAGTTACAATCCTGCCATCAGACATGCCCCTCATCGTGATATCAAGGAAGTTTATTTCATAGGGTTCTATCTCAAAAGTGAACCCAAGATTGAGATCATTATCATTGATCCAAGTCATAAACTCAGTGATGCTGCACCTGTCCCCCTTCCAAATAAATAGAAGGTCATCAATGAAACGCTTATAAAAAGCTATTTCATTGATGTATGGGTTGATTTGTGTATAGACGTGGGACAGCTCCCACCAACCTAAGTATAGGTTGGCGTATGAAGGTGCAAATTTGGCACCCATAGCTGTCCCACGTCTCTGCAAGAAAAACTCACCCTCAAATTCGAAATAATTGTGGGTCAACAAAAATAATAATCGTATTGTGATGGTCCTGGCTGTTGAAAAGATGTAGTACCTGAGGGCATTGTCATGTGTGCACGATCATCATAAGGTCTAAGTCTAGTTTGATTGTCATTAGGTATGTCATTGATACTTCTGTATGAAGATACTTGCGTATTATTTGGTTGTTTCAGAATACCTTGGGGAACTATAGGAGCAGTGTGTTGAGCAGTGTCTCTATTGTATGTCTGAGAGTCATCGCCTCCTGAATCTCCCTCACTATCACTGAATGTAACCTGTCTACTATTTCTCCAGCGTCTATTGCGTCTATTGCGACTGCTACTCCTCTGTCTGTTCTGTTGTTTTCTGGCAATAAATCTCTGCTGTTTATTCCAAATATAAACAGTGTTGGCTTGATAATCACTATTATCCCTGATGAATTTGGAATGTTTATGTTCCATTATCTGCTGTTTCGTGTCTGCTACAACCTTTGAAAGCTGTTCATCAAATCCCTTAAACTGACTATCCTGACTTCTTTTGTTTAGCTCATTTTGTATCTCTGCAATATCTGTTCTAAGCATTTTGAGCAAATGGATCTTATACCCAATCAATAACATCATCAGTTTCAGGGAACATCTTTGGAGGGTGTGAAGGGTAGACCCATTGTCAGCGGGATTGGGTCATACACGGAAAATGTATCCCAATGGTTGGATGCGATATTACAGCCATTGGTCACCCAGTTACCCAGTCATTTGAAAGACACCACACATGTGTTACAATTACTTGAGTCTGAGAAATGGAGTACTGACAGCATGTGGGTCACAGTGGATGTAACATCGTTATATTCCATGATCCCACATGATAAGGGGATACAAGCTTTGAGATATTTTTTGGCAGAACAAACCAATTTTTCCATACCATATCAGGATTTTATATTGAGGGTCACTCTATTTTTGTTGACCCACAATTATTTCGAATTTGAGGGTGAGTTTTTCTTGCAGAGACGTGGGACAGCTATGGGTGCCAAATTTGCACCTTCATACGCCAACCTATACTTAGGTTGGTGGGAGCTGTCCCACGTCTATACACAAATCAACCCATACATCAATGAAATAGCTTTTTATAAGCGTTTCATTGATGACCTTCTATTTATTTGGAAGGGGGACAGGTGCAGCATCACTGAGTTTATGACTTGGATCAATGATAATGATCTCAATCTTGGGTTCACTTTTGAGATAGAACCCTATGAAATAAACTTCCTTGATATCACGATGAGGGGCATGTCTGATGGCAGGATTGTAACTAGTAGTTACAGGAAACCGATCTCGGGCAATACTTTGTTACATGGCCGGAGCTGCCATCCTAAGCATGTCCCTTATGCGATAGCAAAGGGACAGCTGATTAGACTTAAACGAAACTGTTCTGATCCACAAACATATGAAAAACAGTCGGAAGATCTAGTGAGTCGCCTCAAAGAGAGGGGCTACAAAAATTCAGACATAACCAAGGCTATAAATGAGGTTAAACACCTAGATAGAAGATCTTTGCTCACCCCTAAAAGTGGTGATATCGCCTCATCCGAACATAAGGGAGTCACATTTGTTACCACATTTAGTGCTCAATACCAACAAATTTGTGGTATAGTTCGGAAACATTATGGCATGTTAAGGGCGGATGATAAATTAATTGACACTGTTGATAATGGTTTGAGATGCTCATACAGAAGGGCCTGTACACTTGGCAACATACTCTCCCCTTCCAAACTAAAACCTACTAAACAACCAACTAGTTCATGGCTACAACATAGGGGCATGTTTAGATGTGGACACACCAGGTGTAAACCATGTGATTATATGGATATAACAACTACCTTTTCCTCTACAGTCACAGGCAAAACATATGACATTGAAAGATGTCTTAACTGTTCATCTAGCAATGTCATTTATATGTTGGAGTGTACACAATGTCAGGTCCAATATATAGGACTTACGACTAGAGACGTAAGATCCCGTATGCGGGAACATTTTAGCACCATCAAAGTGGGTAAAGCAACCACTCCAATTGTGCAGCACTTTGTCACAAAACATCGCAATAGTATTGCTTCACTAAGATGGAAGGCCATTGAACAAGTGATTACCCCCCAGAGGGGGGGTGACAAAGAAAAACTGTTAGAAAAACGAGAAATGTTCTGGATTTTCCAGCTGGAAACCAGATACCCCAAAGGCTTAAATTCCCAATATGATCTAATTAATTATTGGGAATAATTCAGACAGATATCCCTTAGCTCTTTTGGATTCAAAGGAGTATATTAAAATTAAATTAAAATTTCATTCTGATTTATGTATTTGTTCCATCCTTAGGCATTAAGTCATACTCATTGACATATGTATTTTGATACACCTAACAACATTTAATCCATAGATTTATAGATTGGGTTTGCTGTACACTTATTGACATTTTTTCACTTACAGCTTTAGGATAGTCATTTATATATACATAGAGTATTACATATTTGAGACTGGTATAACTTCTATTAGTAACAGGTCAGTTTCAATTTATAAACACTGCAATATGATACATTAGGATAACTCTAAAGGTTAGGTTTTACATTAGAGAAAGCCGATATACAGTGTTTGCAGTTCTATTCTTTTATTCTTTTATATATATTTGTCTGTGAAATGCCTTATAATCATTGCTTTATTATGCTGGTTTGACTTGTAGTAGACACTTGTTAAGTTTCACAGGAAACTAATCAAAGTTCAAACACGCCTATTGTTTTTGAACCAATCACAGCCCAGGGGGGCCTTTTTTTAAACTGAATTGATTAGCAATGTGATATTGGCTATGAGTAAGGCTACGGCCGAAACGCGTAAGCCACAGTTCTAGGTGTTTTGGACTTTCTGTGTTCTGTCCCCATGTTTGGATTTTAAATTGTTACAATAAAGTTTTTGATTTTTTAAATCTGACCCCGGACCTGTTCTATCATTTTTGGATTCAATTTGCCGTTTCACCGAGGATCGGATTAAAGGAGTGAGTGCTGGTACTTATTGTCCAATGGGAGGAAGGAAGGTGTGCAACGGTTAACCAATCAGGATTGTTAACGTCAGCAGTGAGTCACGCCAAGGCCTGTGTGTGTTTGGATCTACCTGTTGGAGAGGAGTTTGTTTGGCGAGCGGTGTTAGGCATATCCGCAAGTAAACCCAGAGGAAGGAACCGCGAGACAGCCCAGGATCACCGGAGTCGCCAGTCTCCCTCAGAATTGACTGTGAGTACACGGATAACACTGTGGCAGGGCGGTGATTGCTATATATTGCTGTATAATTGGCTAAGTAATTCACTACACAATATTAAGCTCTGTTACCCAGTGTCTTACACGGATTGTACCGTATGAAGCGGTGTATGCATCAACTCACTATTCAACAACTATATTGCTCTAAACACACAGGCTGAACTGTATCAAGGAATTAATTGACAACAACTTTGTTGTGTATCACATACGTGTTTTATCACATGTGCCATTACACTCCCTAAGTACCAGCACCTTTTCCCAACATAGTATACATAATTTTGGGGACTGTATGAATAGGTGATCTTGTCAGCCAAATTGTTTTTTCTTGGATAAGAATTACCTTCAGCCAGACCTCCCCCAACATTCCATATTATTACCACCGACCCAAATTACACTTCTGACCCAACCCCCTAGAAGACCCAATATAGTGGGGATCAATAGTCTGACTGACAGACTCTCAGAATATATTGATTTGTTTCTCCAAAAATATGTGGTCCATCTGCCATCATATATTAGGGGCACTACTGACTTACTGAACAAACTTGAGGGTGTTAGACAAAACGGGAACTGCATTTGGGTCACTTGTGATGTGGGAACCCTTTACTCTAATATATCCCATGATGGAAGCAGTCCGAACTTATTTAGAAGCAGACATTATTATGCCTGATGTTCAAAAGAATTATTTATTTGACCTTATACATTACATCCTCACGCATAACTACTTCTGTTTTTTGGACGATTTCTATATGCAAGTCAGGGGTACGACCATGGGCACCAGGTTTGTTCCAAGCTTCGCTAACCTCTTTATGGGGAGATTTGAGGACATTTTTATCTTTGGGTTCCAATGGAGAGCAAACTTGGTGTTCTATGGGTGCTACACTGACGATCTTCTATTGGTTTAGGATGGGTCCTACACGGAAGCTGAAAAATTCATACAACACCTCAATTGTAATAATATGGGTATTACATTCACATCTAATATCCAATGCCAACATATTGAATTTTTGAATATAGTTTTATCCTGGGCTGAAGATGGGTCCCTATTTTCTGCTACTTACTTTAAACCGGTTGACAGCAATAATTTCCTCCACTTTACCAGTAACCATCTTAAAGGGTGGAAGGTCAACATCCCATATAGTCATTTCTGCAGGATACGCAGAAATTGCAGTTCCATAGAAATGTTTGATGACCAATCAACTGTTTTGAGACATAGATTTATGGAAAAAAGTTATCCCCCTGCTTTGATTGAAACAAGTAATAGGAGGGCCCGAGACTTGGATAAATCTAAAATCCTTAAACCCAATAAACAGGTGAAAAAAGATAGGAATGAGTTTGTCGCAGGTTTTTATCACTCATTATAATTCCAATGCGAGGGCTATTAAAAAGGTCCTTTGTAAACATTGGCCCACTCTTTTGAAAGATCCTGTTCTCAGACCTAGGTGCACCTTTAGGACGGCATCTAATTTGAAGAAAAAACTAGCACCTAGTAAAGTTGTGGTCTTTAAGAAGAGAGGAGTAAAGAGATCAACCAGTTTGGAAAATGGCAGAATAGGAACATATAGATGCAGCAAGAACAGGTGTTTTATGTGCAAGTATATTACACATGTGCACAAGAGATCTCAGCTAATGCTACTGGGGTGTGTTTTAAGATTAAACAATACCTTACATGTAACTCCAACTATGTGGTTTACGCATTGTCTTGCAAATGTGGGTGTCAATATATAGGGCGCACCTCCCGAAAAATTAGAACACGCTGGAGTGAACACCTCAGGAACATAAAAAATGGTTCCCTTAAACACAGTGATCAAGGCACAGTGCAAGCCATCATGAAAGAGGGGCTTGTACCTTCTCTATCCCTCCCTTGGAGAGTATTGGGGCGATGGATTGAATAGATTTCAGAAATTGCGCCAAAGGGAAACATTCTGGATACACAAATTTAATTCACTATTCCTTATGGGGCGTAATGAGGTCGTAGATTTGGAAGCTTTTTGAGTTATAAATGCCATTTCTTTCATTTTTTTTAAAAAAATTTTTTGACTCTTCAAGTATTTTTTTTTTTAAAGTTTTTTATTGAGGTTCTTAAACATACAGAGCAAAAAGAAACAAAAAAAACCATACAGGAAATGGTAAGACTGAATACAATTTTCATACTAGTCTAGTACAAATGAGAACTAGGAAATGATATTATATACACGTACCATAGTTATAGTCTCTAGTACAAATAAAACTAGATTAATAGCAATCAGAAATATGGCATACACTAATATCAGAAACCTCATTTTCTTTTTGTAAGCAAACCTTCTGTTTAGGACTAGTTGGGCCACTCTTGGACCCCTGATCCCTTATAAGAGGAAGCAACAGAAGGTAGAAAATATAAGACCACTTTTGGGCCTTTATAGAACTAAGCATAAAAGTATATATTTACTTCAAATATACATAGCAAACACAAAAAATGGTTCTTATTGTATGCACAAAAATGCATGTGTTATAAACTTTATACAATGATATATTTAAAATTTTATGGAGGATCACACACCTATAGAACCAAAGTTAAGGTTCCACTCCCACCTATTGGACAAAGCTAATATGAATGAGAGATTCAAGAAAGATGTACTTGAAATCTGCAAAAATCTACTATCTATCCAGGGGCATACAGTATCTTTTTAAGCTTTCAAAGTTGCCTTGAGAGTTTATAAATGGGTACAAATATCAAATTCTGTCCAAGTACTACACAGTTCTGTATTAAAGGCACAGGCTTAAAGGGACATTATACACTCATTTTTACTTTGCATAAATGTTTTGTAGATGATCTATTTATATAGCCCATAAAGTTTTTTTTTTTTTAAATAAATGTATAGTTTTGCTTATTTTTAAATAACATTGCTCTGATTTTCAGACTCCTAACCAAGCCCCAAAGTTTTATGTGAATACCGTCAGCTACCTTCTCCAGCTTGCTCCTGTTTGTGTAAAGGGTCTTTTCAGATGCAAAAGAAGGGGGAGAGGGGGAGTGTCTTATTTTTCCACTTGCAGTGGGCTTTTCAACAGAGCTAAACTGACAGCTTCTAAGTAAGTTTTTAAACAGTTTTATACTGGACTTTTATATCAGTATCTGTGCATCTTATTCTTTATAGTAGTGTCTATTACATGCAGTTATATGAAAATGAGTGTATACTGTCCCTTTAAGCTCCAATATGCATAGGTACCCAATTACAAGTATGGGGAATAGACTCCTATAGAACTATAGAAAACAGAATAGGAGCTTCAACAATATTAAGCAGGATCTATATTATTATTTGCCTGAATTTAAAAATAATAATAGTTCCCTCCCCCTGAACATATATATGCTGAGAGTATAAACATGGTAATACATTGCACATACACACTTTAATAAAAGCCTACAAATGACAGAAGAAAAAGTTAGTGGATTGGGCTGCATACTTATGATAAACCTGTAATGCGAAATTCACAACCCGTTAATAAAAATTAAACTGTAGGTGGGAGCAAATTCTAAACTAGGCAACTGGTCTTGTAAGCATCAGGGAACCTAGGATTTTAGATCACAATGTCTGTACAGATATTTCCAGTTATTAACCCCTTAAGGACACAGCCATTTTTCAATTTCTTTCGCTTAAGGACCAGGGCTATTTTTACATTTCTGCTGTGTTTGTGTTTAGCTGTAATTTTCCTCTTACTCATTTACTGTACCCACACATATTATATACCGTTTTTCTCGCCATTAAATGGACTTTCTAAAGATACCACTATTTTCATCATATCTTATAATTTACTATAAAAATTTTTATAAAATATGAGGAAAAAATGGAAAAAAACACACTTTTTCTAACTTTGACCCCCAAAATCTGTTACACATCTACAACCACCAAAAAACACCCATGCTAAATAGTTTCTAAATTTTGTCCTGAGTTTAGAAATACCCAATATTTACATGTTCTTTGCGTTTTTCGCAAGTTATAGGGCAATAAGTACAAGTAGCACTTTGCTATTTCCAAACCACTTTTTTTCAAAATTAGCGCTAGTTACATTGGGACACTGATATTTTTCAGGAATCCCTGAATATCCCTTGACATGTATATATATTTTTTTAGAAGACATCCCAAAGTAATGATCTAGGCCCATTTTGGTATATTTCATGCCACCATTTCACCGCCAAATGAGATCAAATAAAGAAAAAATTCACTTTTTCATAATTTTTTTTCACAAACTTTAGGTTTCTCACTGAAATTATTTGCAAACAACTTGTGCAATTATGGCATAAATGGTTGTAAACGCTTCTCTGGGATCCCCTTTGTTCATAAATAGCAGACATATATGGCTTTGGCATTGCTTTTTGGTAATTAGAAGGCCGCTAAATGCCTCTGCGCACCACACATGTATTATGCCCAGCAGTGAAGGGGTTAATTAGGGAGCATGTAGGGAGCTTCTAGGGTTAATTTTAGCTTTAGTGTAGTGTAGTAGACAACCCCAAGTATTGATCTAGGCCCATCTTGGTATATTTCATGCCACCATGTCACCGCCAAATGCGATCAAATAAAAAAAAATGTTAATTTTTTTTACAATTTTAGGTTTCTCACTGAAATTATTTACAAACAACTTGTGCAATTATGGCATAAATGGTTGTAAATGCTTCTCTGGGATCCCCTTTGTTCAGAAATAGCAGACATATATGGCTTTTGTGTTGCTTTTTGGTAATTAGAAGGCTGCTAAATGCTGCTGCGCATCACACGTGTATTATGCCCAGCAGTGCAGGGGTTAATTAGATAGCTTGTAGGGAGCTTGCAGGGTTAATTTTAGCTTTAGTGTAGAGATCAGCCTCCCACCTGAAAGATCCCACCCCCTGATCCCTCCCAAACATCTCTCTTCCCTCCCCCACCCCACAATTGTCCCCGCCATCTTAAGTACTGGCAGAAACTCTGCCAGTACTAAAATAAAAGGCTTTTTTTTTTTTTTATGAATTTTTTTTTTAAAAAAAATATATGTTTAGCTGTGATGGACCCCCCCTTAGCCCCTAACCTCTCTGATCCCCCCCAAACAGCTCTATAACACTTGCCCACATCCTATTTGCTGCCATCTTGGGTACTGGCAGCTGTCTGCCAGTACCCAATTTGCCTCCAAAAAATGTTTATTTTTATTTTTTTTCATGTAATTAAATGTTTTCTGTAGTGTAGCTGCCCCCCCTAATACCCTCCTCCCTCTCCCCCTCCCAGATCCTTTTGAAAATTATTTCCCCCCCTCCCTCTCCCTCTCTCCCATTCATAAATTCATTGGTGGCAGTGGCTGTTACGCGATCGCGCGCACATATGCGCGCGCACGCGCGCTCCCTGCAGGCCCCCGCGCGCTCCCGGCACCCGGCGTGCACATTGCACATTCAGGAACCGGATGCCGGGTAGCGATGGGCCGCCCACCCGCCTCCCTGAAACTGCTCCCACCCACCAACGATCGGGCCCATCGCTACCGGTGCAGAGAGGGCCACAGAGTGGCTCTCTCTGCATCGGTTTGGGAAAAAAGGTATTGCAGTGATGCCTCAATGTTGAGGCATCACAGCAATACCTTGAAAGCGGCTGGAAGCGATCAGGATCGCTTCCAGCCGCTTTAAACCCTGATGTCGTACAGGGTACGTCGCTGGTCTTTAAAGACCAGATTGTGTGCGACGTACCCTGTACGACATGTGTCGTTAAGGGGTTAAATAGAATTGTCAAGGAATTCAGAGCATTGCCACATTAACAGAATGAAGCGATCTCTTCGAAGTGGGGCATAGTATAATAGCCTACCCTATACCAGTGCTTAAAAACTCTTGCTGTAGGGGAGCATTATATAGAATCCCTGAGTTCCGCAAGACAGTCATCCCGATCTCGGTGCTCCAGGCTCCCTGCCGCAAGGAAGCAACAAAGGTTACTAGGAAATCTTGTGGGTCTGGCCTCGCTATCTTTTGAAAGCGGGTATCCCAAAGTAACGCTGATGTGGCATATCTCTCCATTCCAGGTAAGCACCCAGCAATCTCCACCTCAGCCGCATCAAACCGCCCAGCTTCTCCAAAATAGGGCTCTATCAACGAGGGCGATATGTCAAATCCTATGGGGCTAATAGTGATCACCTCCGCAGCAACCTTCCAGGCAGAAGAGTATTGACCCATAATCCAGTAACTAGGTCCCCGCACTCTCAATTTTACCAGGTTAGACTGCCCTGTTAGGGTATCTTGCGGATCGTCATGGACATCCAGGGTCTTTACAATAGTAGGAGTGAAATGGTCTGTGGCCTGTACTTCGGGATCGGCCGTATCCCACAAGGTCCGGGCGCTCCATGTTAACTCTGAGTACTGGACAACTTGACCCGGTGGTTCCATGTATGTCGGCAAAGCTGAAAGTACTTGCAGGTAGTCAAGATTCAACATCTCCTCAGACTTGGTGCTCCTTATTAAGCGGTCAAATTCTCGTATCATTGCCTCCTCAAGCTCAATAAAGAGGGATTGTATCGCAAGGGCGATATCCTCCATGATGGATAGTGAGAAATGTTCTATAAGGTAGCCTTAATTAGTAGGTAGATGAGAAACAAGGTATGTTCTTCAGGTGCTCCAAAGTTTTAGAGATTCTGCAGCACAAATGGCTGGATATACTGATAGTTCAGAATATAGTGGGGGGTAGAGAAGGTCCAGGCCGTTGCTAGGCCTCTGCTGCACACCTCCTCTAATCAGGTCTGCCACTTCTTATTGATATGCCAAAGACATATAAATCCGTTCTAGAAGTGTTTCTGTTCTCTTATTTGTTGGAAGGTAATACATTTTCTGTTTTAAGGAGGGATAAACAGCAGATTTATCGGCTCCAATGTTCCACTGTACTTAAAAGGCAGCCATCTCAGTCGCTGGTTGGACACGCTCCCCATTATTTTTATTTTTTATTATTTTTTCATTATGGTGTTTATTTTCTTTGATATCAATGATTATCACTTATGACATTGAGAATGTTAGGGGTAATGAACTCTATCGTCTATTTATTTCACTTTATTAGGGGCACTTTTTAACTACCCCTTTTTTATATTATTACTCACACCAAGTTGGTAACTTAAGTATTATGAATTTTATGCATTCTTAGAATCACCACTCACATACAATATGACTTATACGGATAGTATACACTTTGGCGATTCTTTCGCTACTAGATTTAGCTTCAATAGTTATTCATTTATATACACTTAGATTGGATGTGCACATTCATGGTAATTTATTCATTTCCATTCTGATGCCCATTGAATCCTTATTGGGCTGGTACGATGCTTATGAGCACTAGTGGTTTTCTTTTAGAGGTTTGCAACTTTTTATACATATTAGTTTAACGATGATCGTGTACACACTAAAATAATTACGCCCACTTGTGTTTATGTTATGTTGTGTTAAAATTGGACAAGGCTCTATAAGGAGGTGTGTAGAAATGCAGAACATTTGATTGGCTAATGATTTACTTCCTTATTTGTGGGGGTCGGAAACCCTGTTACGTCACGGTAAAAGAAAAGTTGTTAACTGGTGGCCTGCTCAGCTGTATTCACTCATTACTGAAATAAGGCATCTATCAATGCGATCACACTCTGTACTAAAGACCAATCTAAGTCATGCTTTGCACACACACCTACCGCTTAGCGACTCGCCCTATTTCTTGATTGTGACTGTTCTTCCCTATTTAAGTCCTTTAGTAATGTTATGCCTGATGAAACGGCGGAGTTACACGCAGAGAAACGTGTTGCATACTACCTGGATACATTTATGTTAAAACTTACTCCTTATCAGCTATAAAGTTTTTTTATTTTATTATGTTTTAATAAATGCTTTTATATGATAACTATTGGAGACGATTTCTTTGGGAAGACAGTTACAGCGACTGACCATTGGAGTGTCTGGATGTCAGCCAACTGACAAGCTGAGAATTGTCAGTGTGCCTTTGCTAGCAGAAGAGAGTGCTTTCAACAAATGTGAGTACCCTTATTCCCAGTGTCCTAAGGTCACAGACTGTTGAAGATAGATGCACACTTGGGCGCCTTTGTTTTTTAGATCATTTTAGTGACTTTTATATGAAGTTGAAGATCCAGTAAAAGGTGCATGCCATCCTGACAAACCTCTATATCCTCCAATCATGGAGCACACCAAATACATGCCCCATTATCATATCATACTGCCATCCACAGATATATATATATATATATATATATATATAGTGGGCATATACAGTAAGAGACAAATAGAGAGTCTGTCTATTCATTATTCGTAAGATGTAAACTTTAACCATATAATATATATATGTATGATCATATCTTCATGACATTGTGTAAATGAAGTCAGGATTATGTATAAGTGTTGTCTCAAATCATATCGAATATACATGACTTATCTTGTCCCTTGAAATAGGCTGACCCTGACATACATCAAGTGCTAGTCTACCAACAGACATCCCAGTCATAACGTGTTTATGGAGACAGAATTAGGCGCTATCCCGAGTATTATATTCATACTATATAATAAAAGAGAGAAAAAAAGGCCGGTCTGTTCATTATTATTAAAGGGACACGGAACCCAAATGTTTTATTTTGTGATTCAGATAGAGCATGCAATTTTAAGCAACTTTCTCATTTACTCCTACTATAAAATGTTCTTTATTCTCTTGGTATCTTTATTTGAAAAGCAAGAATGTAAGTTTAGATGTTGGCCCATTTTTGGTGAACAACCTGGATTGTGCTTGCTGATTTGACCGCACAAAAACAAGTGCTGTCCAGGGTTCTAAACCAACAATTGGCTGGCTCCTTAGCTTAGATGCCTTCTTTTTCAAATAAAGAAATAGGAGTAAATTAGAAAGTTTCTTAAAATTGCATGCTCTATATGAATCACGAAAGAAAACATTTGGGTTCAGTGTCCCTTTAAGCCGTAAAGCTTTACCCATATGATATATATATTTATAAACATATCTAGATGACGTTGTGTAAATAAAATCAGTATTATGTGCAAGTGTGGTCTCGATCTTACTGAATATTAAAGATTTGTCCCTTCAAATGGGCTGACCCTGACGCACATCAAGTCCACCAACAGACTTATCAGTCATAACGTGTTAATGGATATAAAATTAGGTGTTATTCAGAATATTATATTCATGTTACATAATAAAAGACAGATAAAAAAATGGCATAACACTATGTATGTCTCTGAAGTCAATAGATAATTGAGCATTGAAACTTACTATAACAGGCTTTTTAGTTGATTACTTTCTATCTTGATGAAGGTGCAATTGACGCTAAAGAAAAAACATTTCTTACCGTACAAACATAGAAAATTTAAACATTGTACTTACTGCCTAAGATTGACAAAAATATAAACTGCCCACCTGAGGCCTATTGTATCAGGCATGGGTTCTCTAACTGAGAATGCAAGCAAATATATTGATGCAAAACTGAGATATATTGTAAGAGGATTACCATCATATACACGGGACACCACACATTCTTAATAATCGTTGTGTGCCCCCTTTGGCATCCAGCTTGTGGGGCAAGCAACGATTGGAGGAATCCGGATTTGTCATCAATCTGCTAAAGAAAACAGCAGATGCGGGCGGAGGATCGGCGTTATGCTTACAATAACGCAAAGGATAATAAGTGTCTTTGTAAACTTAAATGAATGAATGTTTTTAAGAGTATTATTTGATATTGGGCTTTAATTTGTTAAAGTTTTACAATCACTTTAAATTCGAAATTTCAAATGTGGATATTCAATCTTATTATGAACATTTTGAAAAGGAAAATAATATTTGAAAACGAGAAATAATTTGATTACCGAATTTGAATGGATTTTTATTTTTATCAGCATTTGATTTTTTAAAAAAAATTGGTCAATTGACCATTGTAAAATATCAAAACGAACATTTGACACTCACTGTCCAATAACCAGAAATGAATTTGATCAATAATAGTGCCTTACCTCAGTAGCAAAGCTTTCAGGATAGTTGGTTTTCTCTGGTCTTTGGGGGACATCTACACTGGATTCAAGGGCAACAGCATGTTCCTCAGTGACAACAAGATCTGGAAGACCAGTAGTGTCCAAATACAGTACCTGCGAGTGAGAAAAACTGCTTGAATTAAAGTTATTAATGTTAGAGTGTTTTTTTTGTCCAGTTATCTTGTTGCATAAAATAATAAAGGTAAAGATAAAAAAACACTAAATCCTAAGAGTTTTGCAATATAGTTTTTAATATTATTATTATTAATAATAATAATAACTATCAACCAGGCAGCTAGTTCTAAACTAGTACTACATTGCAATGGGTGAATAAGAACTTAGCCCCCTGACTAATAAACTATAGTATTGTTTCCACCCCTAATATTTAGGTCTTGCTTATTTGATGCATATCTGATAAAATGTACTCTTTACTTTTGGGACAGTCCTATAGATCAGTGCCCTCAGTAAACCCTAAAAGGCCAGGATGTGAGGATGTCCTTGACCTGCACACAGGTGTTAAAATTAAACTTTGATGATTCAGATAGAGCATGCAATTTTAAATAACTTTCCAATTTACTTATATTATCTAATTTGCTTTGTTCTCTTGCTATATTTTTTGTTGAAAGGCATACCTAGGTACCACAAGAGCAACAATGCACCACTGGGAGCTAGCTGCTGATTGGTGGCTGCACATCTATGGCTTATGTGACTGGTTCACCCCATGTGTTTAGCTAGCTCCCTGTAGTGCATTACTGCTCCTTCAATAAAGGATAACACAGGGAAATTTGCTAATAGAAGTTGTAAAGTTGTTTACAATTGTATGCTCCAACTGAATCATTAAAGAAACATTTTGAGTTTCATTTCCTTTTAACCAGCTGTGCTCAGGTGTGGATATCCTTAAACCCTGCACTGTTAGGTCTCCCTGGAAAGGTTTGGGAATACCGGTCTCCAGCAGCCAGCTTGTGCTGGTTTGTGTAACCAAGTCTCTGGGTGTGCATCACTCATTTGTTGGATGGTGGTTGGCATGAGAGGTGTAGAGCCAAATGACCTCATAAAAACTCATCACTGACTAATACAAAGAAATTAACTTGCTTAATATTTTTAAATGGTAAATAGGATATAATTACATGAACCAGCTATTTGTTCATTAGCAGCTTTGTCATACTCCATGACTTGTGGATGGCTGAAGGCTCTTTAAATAATTTTGATTAAAAATTGTTCCAATTCTTCAAGCACAGAGGCCTAGATTACAAGTGGGAGCGCTATGGTGTGCTTACATCACCAGTACACAATCCATAGCACTCCCATTTTTACTTCCATATCACAAGTGTAAAGTAAAATGTTAGCACTCAAGCGAAAGCCTAGGGAGAGCTAACATCTGAAGGTCAGATAATGTGCCTGCACTAAATCCGTCACCTAATATGTGTAAGACTGTTCACTCAAACATTCATAAAACAAAATGTGAATCAGTTAAAGAGAAATAAAAGTAAAAACGAGACACCCCTTATTAGCTTTGAAATAGTGAGACACAACATGTAGACAAGATACTTCACAGAGGCATTAAAGTCTTTATGAATTCTGCATGCTGGGTGCAAGAGTAGGTGAAATAGCCTGAACATCCACAACCAGACCCTCGGGACACCTTTCACCCTATCAAGCAAGACTACTTTACCATAACAAAACCGGACATGCCAGTATTCTGCAATCACATATACCGTTATACAAGCACGTTACCAAAGTGTTGAGGCTGTAATTAATATAGGTTTACCCATATTGCTAGGACTTGGCATTTGATGTGTGAGATATCACATTTTGGGCACCTTTCCAAGCTATAGATGTTTATGGAAGAAACTCCTAATGAAATGCTGGAAAACATATGTAAAGTGATACTCAATGTTGACCATAATCTTGCCTCTAAAACAAGACCCTTTAGCAACCTCATGAATATCATGGCCAATGCTTCTGTGCTTGTATGTGCAGTAACATTATGATTGATTTAGGGAAAGCCAAAGAGAGCAGTCTCTTTGGGTAACATTAGGTTTCTTTCATGGCTGCTGGCATTATTACCCGCATTATAAGTTTCATGTAGATTCTGCTCCTGGGCCCTGATTGCTCTAGCTGAAACCACTGGTCTAATGTTAGATGGTCGGCACACAGGACTTTGCTTAGTGGAATGGACAGAGAGCCCAAAGATAGCTGGCGATCATCATCTTTCACCTAGGAGACATAATACACAATAAATTTATATGCACATATATCTATCAGAAAACAGAATGAGTTGGTAGATGTCATTAGGCACAAAACGTCTTCCTGTTCTCCAGTTTCACCTGAATATCCAGATCATGTAGGCTGGGGTCTCTTAAGAAAAAGCGGAAAGGTTCTTCCCAAACTGGAGAGCTGGTATTGTACACGGTCTGTGACAAGAGAATAAAAATAATGTTTTACTTTGCTCTCTTTTATCCTTATACAGAAAATACAAGCAAGGAATCTGAACAAAGTCATGGTCTTAATACATATCCAAATGACACAGCGCCTTCTATGTACCCAGGTGTAAAAAAAATATATAAAATATTTATGTGAAAAACCACTGAAGAAGCATATCCAGTCTCCAAATAAATACAAAGATTTTCACAGATAGGAATGATTGAGATAATGGAGATCAGATAAATACATAATCAAAACTCTATATTTAAATTAACTTTGATTTTTTTTTAAAAAGTGCAAAATGATTTGACTACTTCTGTGAAGAGATGCTTTTTTAGAGAAGGTGACACGTTATTATTACAAGACCTATAGACGTGTTTGACATAGAGATAATTTCCTGAAGAGGATGCAGGCGGTGTAAAATAAGGTAATGAAAATCAACACAGAATACTCAGCATGAATAGATCACATAAAGATCCTGAGGGCAGCAGGAAGGATATGGTATATTCAGTATAGGCAAAGGTGGTGCTCTAAAGATTTATGTGAAGCTTCTACTTATTCTATGCAACACAAAACAGTGTGCCCACCAGTGAGGACACGAAATATCCCAAGAGTATAAGAAAGTATAGGAAACTAAAGATACAAATGATATGACACGATATAGAACAGGCAATTATCTCTCTCTCTCTCTCTCTCTCTCTCTCTCTCTCTCTCTCTCTCTCTCTCTCTCTCTCTCTCTCTCTCTCTCTCTCTCTCTCTCTCTCTCTCTCTCTCTCTCTCTCTCTCTCTCTCTCTCTCTCTCTCTCTCTCTCTCTCTCTCTCTCTCTCTCTCTCTCTCTCTCTCTCTCTCTCTCTCTCTCTCTCTCTCTATATATATATATATATATATATATTGCATTACAAGATTACAGGGGAAGCTGTACAATTGCTTCACATCTCGCCTGGTTACACATTATTTACCTTGCTCTCATGAGTTACGTCTTGTATGGATAGCTGTACCATGGGGTTTGGTTCCTTCAGTTCCTTCTTTAGCTAATGGGACAAAAATTTGAAACCGATGTTACTAATTTGACCAATCTTAGTTGATTTTACCAAACCACTTGCTTATTGACTAAGAGTCTGTATCGTCCTTTTTTAATTACTGGTAAATAGAGAATTAATTGATGAACAAAAACTTTAAACAACAAGAGGGTATTTAAAATACATATTACAGCACGTTCTTCTTTTGAAAAATGGATATTGTTCAAGGGGCAATAAGCTTTGTTTCTATCATACAGAAATAATTAAAAATGTTTTTAATCCCTTGTTTGCAAGAAAAGGTATTTTGCTAAAATTGTATAACATTAAACTATCAGGAAATGTCTGCGCACAAGCGATATACCCTCTTTTGGTTGCAACATACTAAAAGGAACTTTAGTGCCTATTTAATAAACCTACTTCTTGGTTTTCATTATTGTGAAGGGGCTGATCTGGCCTCAAATACAAATGTTGGAATAGTTTCTATCCGCCAGGAGACAACAAATACTTCAGCATTGGTTGTGTGCAAACACTTATCTCCTATTAGTTTTGCTATCAATTAAAAAAAAAAACTCTATTTTAATGCAAAAAATATTTTACCACTTTATTGCTGTGTTTTATATGCTGCTCAGTATCTGAAACAGAACAATGTTATGGAATCTTGAACTGGATGATCTTACAGTTCAGAGCTTTGGATCTAACCTCAACTGTATATTGACATCTGGCCCATGTATGTAGATCAGCAGTTTTCTGTAATTTTTGCTTTGGTTGAACTTTTGAAAATATTTGTCTTGACTCATTTATTTTTTATATGGCTGTGATAACAGCTCAGGGTTTCTACTAATGCAAATTTATAGTGGTTTGTGTAGGGCACACTGGCTGGTGACTGTTTTGGATTGCAGTTTGCTGGTTGCAGCGGAGAGACTTTCTTGTTAAAGTTTTACCAGTGCAAGTATCCCTTGTTTTTTATTGTGATGACTGCCTTTTTATTGCAATGTTATATATATTTTTTATATTAAATATTTTTTAAATTATTATATTTATATTATTTTAGCCCTGTCTTAACCTTTTTCTGTATTGAAGGGTTTATTTAGTATTAATTTATTTGAATGATAGCTGCTACCCTATCAGATATATTTAGCTATCATTTCTAGAGGTGTTTTTTCTTCTATAGCGGACTGAAACTAAAAGAAGTTTTCTTTTGTTCTGACCACTCTATTTAATATTTACCACAAAGTGGGCACTCTCTTATAGGTAATTCTATTGCTAAATATATGACAACTGTCAGACTTCCCTAGAACAGTGCTGGAGAATCTACAGCACTTGTGCCCAAGGTGGAACATGTAACAAATCTGCTCACTATCCACCTCCGGGTGCCCACCTTACTGTTTTGTTTCACTGGCTGCAATTGTAGTGCTTAAGGAATTATGTTCCTGATAGATCCATGCTATAAAACTGAAGTGTAATTGCTGATTTATAGCATGGATCTATCAGAAACATAATTTATTAAGCACTACAATTGCATATATAATTTAATGAAAAGTTAGCTTTCATGTTTCTTTAGTGTCGCTTTTTTAATGTTAAAAAGGTAATGTGGGCGCACACTTTCAAAAAGGGCATATGATTTTTTCATGGTCAGGCACAAACTAGGTCTGTATTATCTTATGCTTACTGGAAGGTCTTGTGCTCGGTCCAGGTAGAGCACTAGAATTGCTGCAGAAGGTTCCTCTTGAGTCTTTACAGTAGTTTCTCTGTTTATCTTTACAATCTGGTGAAACAAAGCAGGGATAAAGACATATCAGTGCAGTTAACTACTCCTTTCTTTGTCCACACTAAGGTCTAGATAAAAAGTGGTGTGCTATTGAGAGCTTTTACTTGAGCTTTACCACCACCAGAAGTAAAGATTTTGCATGTGTGGGTTAGTGTTTGTATTACAAGTTGCAAGTAAAAGGTTTGCGTGCAAGAGAGCACAGAAGAAAAAAACACAACACTTATTGCTAGTGTACTAGTCACACCTATCCTCAAAAAACCTTCTCTCGATCCAACCTCCCCATCCAACTACCGCCCTATTTCCCTACTACCTCTTGCCTTAAAACGTCTTGAAAAGCTTTACATTAAACTCCCTCCTTGACCCATTGCAATCTGGATTTCGCCCCCTTCACTCAAAAGAGACAGCAATTGTTAAGGTTACCAATGACCTACTTACAGCAAAATCAAAAGGCCACTTCTCTCTACTTATCCTCTTTGATCTGTCTGCAACCTTTGATACTGTCGACCACACTCTTTTACTCCATACCCTACAATCCTTCGGCATCTGTCACACAGCTCTCTCTTGGTTCTCTTCCTATCTGTCTAACCGTACTTTTAATGTAGCCTTCTCTGGGGTATCCTCTGCCCCGTTACCTCTTTCTGCTGGGATACCGCAAGGCTCTGTCTTCGGTCCCCTTCTCTTCTCAATCTACACGTCCTCACTAGGTTCCTTAATAAAGTCCCACGGGTTTCATTATCATTTGTATGCCGACGATACCCACATCTACCACTCTGCACCAGAACTATCTCCTTCCTTGCTAACCCATGTCACTAACTGTCTCTCTCATATCTCATCTTGGATGTCCTCTCACTACCTCAAGCTAAATCTCTCCAAAACTGAGCTCCTTATTTTCCCCCCTTCTTCCAAAATCTCAAACCCCCATGTCTCTGTTGACAACTCCATCATTACCCCAACCTCACATGCCCGATGTCTTGGGGTCACACTTGACTCCGATCTTTCTTTCACTCCTTGGCTAAAGCCTGCAGCTTCCACCTTAAAACCATCGCTAAAATTAGACATTTCCTTACACAAGACACAACAAAGATTTTAATTCACTCTCTCATCCTTTCCCGCCTCGACTACTGCAACTCTACCCTCTCTGGTCTCCCTAGCTGCTGCCTAGCTCCTTTACAATCCATAATGAATGCCTCTGCCAGACTCATCTTCCTTGCATGTCGCTCTTCATCTGCCGCACCTCTCTGCCAATCCCTTCACTGGCTTCCTCTTGCCTCCAGGATTAAACACAAAATTCTCACTCTGACACACAAAGCCCTCAATTGCACTGCTCCCCTCTACATCTCAGACCTTGTCTCCAGATACTCTCCCTCATGATCTCCTACTCTCCTCTTCTCTTGTTACCTCCTCACATTCCCGTCTACAAGATTTCTCAAGACTGGCTCCCATCTTATCTCTCTGCCTCGCTCCACAAGAATCTCACCTAGTTTTAAAAGCTTCAAGTGCTCCCTAAAGACTCTACTATTCAGGGACGCTTACAATCTACACTAACCTTCCTATCTCCACTGCTATTCCCTAAAACCCCATAGCATGTAAGCCTATAAACCCAGCTGTTTGTAGTTCACCTTCTTAAGAGCCGACTACAACAGTGCAACTCTCGGCAGGACCCTCTCTCCCCAATTTGATCCCTGTAATAATTTTTTATATACCACCCATGTTCCTAGCGCTGCAGAACCTGTTGGCACTCTACAAATAATAATAATAATAATAAATATATATATATATATATATATATATACATACACACACACACAAATCTCTTTATCTTACACTCCGATAATAGTGCAAATATACATTTATATACAAAGTGGTGCGTTCTTTCTCCAGCACACACACATATAATACATACATCATTATTTTCAGTCAATCTAAACACCAAGCACACTCAGGCAACTATGTCTCCCTACCTGTCAAAGGACTGTGACACTGAGTAAATTGCAGAGATTAATATATGTTGCTTTTACCTTTATAAACATAAAGAAATATATGTTTTTACAGTACCTCTTCAAGTTTTGAAGCATTGGACAGAAGAGTGAGCCATTCTAGCCTGAGATGCACCTCCCCTGACTTTGTGTCCTTTAAATCGAACCACTGGGGGGAAAAAATAAACTTACATGAAATCTTTATAGAAGGTGGAGTCCATAAGCATAATACAAAATGCACTTAGTCATTCCCTCCTCCTCCAGTAACTGTATGGTTCCTACCTTGTCCACAACACAAGCTTTCTTTACCTCACCCAGATCTAGCTTAAATCTGAAAGAGAAAATATGATTATATAAAACCAGTAAAAGCTGTTCACCAGATTGCATAGGTTTTTATCAGTTAAGTCTCAGTCACACTAGCGAACAAACATCAGCATGTAGTCATTTTTGTTTGTTTCACTTTGCACTTGCACGCATTATTAGGCCTTATAATTGGCCTAGCGATGATCTATCTGTAAACATTTATTTAACATTGTGGAATCTATGTTTATTTTGCATTTAAATGGTAGAACAAATCTTCCCCTTGACATTACACTACCATTTGAATGTTCTTATAAAATGAATAACATCCAAAAATTGCATTGAATTCCCACAGAGTTACAATGAAGTCTATCAAAATAAACATGAACTTTTGAACATCTGAAGGTTACATTTGATATTATAAAGTTGCATTCAATATAAGGAAAGCTAAAATGTTTTTGCAAACCTGCAACAAACATTCAAGAACAACATTTCTTTTTTTAAACAAATGTGCCAACATATTTGCCTGACTATTGTGTTACATTGCCAATATATGATGAAGGCAAAGTCCATGTGAACAAGGACTCACCTTCCCAAGAAATCATCCTGGTCTGGATCCTTATCAAACAGCTCCACTTCCAACTCCTGGCCAGGCACCTCATGAACAACAACCTAGATATGGAACCAACAAAGTATAGACATACTTTTATACTTTATAAATCACATTTATGTGCAAACACATAAAAAGCGTTCATCAATAAACCTTCATCCTTTTAAGGAACACTGTATTGTAATTTTTTCCTTCTCTTAATGTGTTTCCAAAGACTTGGTCTACCAGCTGTATTAGTGTAAAATTTATTTAATATTCTGGAACTGTAATTTCTAATAGGGCCACATCTAATGATCATTTTATGTTATACATGTCATCCCATCTCTTCTTAACTATACTGATAAAAATCTATAGAAATGTGGGTAATGAGACTGGGTAATTGTTAGTATAGCTATTACTATCACCTATAATCCAGAAAAGAAAAATAAATATGTGCAACCCCACTCTGCGATTACAACTCATTAATAAACCTTTCAGTATACTCAGAGTGACTACACATGCAAGGTGACTGATTACTGGAGGGTGGGTAGAAGTATATTACACATTTGGAAAGGTAGAAACGGGTAAAGCCCATCCTTGCTACTAAAAAAGTAGTGGAGTCTTCAATTTACGGTTTGATTTGCTACCGCTTGTGTGAGACTAGTTAGAAAAAATACTTGAGGTGAATAATCACAGTTTCTTTTCATCTAATGATCAACTGGATAAAATAACTGAATATATATAAATAAATAAATAAATAAATAAATAATGGAAACTAATACTTAGCATTATTTGCTCAGACTTACAAGGGCCTTCTAAATCCTACCTAGAGTTTAATAAGATATTGTGGAGATGGATGTTTTCTGCCTCATAAATAAAAAGGTAGAGAGAGACAACCTCTTCTTGAGGGTTGCAAAAAAGAATCGACAACTAGAACTCTCAGATCACTTGCCCCAATCCATCCATCAAATCATTGTATTGTGTATCCGCTTCCCAGATTTATGACATTTTCTTTGTATCCCCCTTATATAAAGAAAATGTCATAAATCTGTAAAGCAGAAAGGAAACATTCACTTTTAATAAATGGCATATCAGTGGATGTGCCACACTTTTCTAACCCTTTACTAGAATAGAAGGGCAATACTTTAAATTTCTAGTACATGCCTCTCACTAAACAGACATTTTCACCTGTCAGGATACACTAGACAGGTAATAGCCATCAGGTTGCAAGTAATAGTAAGCAGAACATGTAGTAGATAATGGCCAGCAAGACACAAGAGCAAGCAATGGCTGGCAGTACCCAGGAGTAGGTATTGGCCAGAAGGATACTGTAGTACCCAATGGTCAAGAGAACGCAGTAGCATGCAATGGCTAGGTCAAGACAACAGGACTTTATAAGCAGGTACTGACTAGCTGTAAACACAACAACTTAATGGCCAGTACAGCCATATAACAGGTAATGGCTAACAGGCAAAATACAGAAAGGCCAGGAGCAGAGGCTGTCAAACAGGTAGTGAATAGAACAACCAAGTATCAGATAATTTGTCTTTATTCTATACACAGACATTTCCATTTTCTACCTATTAAAAATCTAACATGGGGAAAAAAAACAAAAAACAACTTACAGATATTCTTTATCTGTTCCCAAAGGACAAAAGTGTATGTAATGGCATTATCCATCACAAGGTGAAACCACAGAAAGTTTATCCAAAGCCATCTTATCTCAATATAATCTAAGGCCTCATGGGCTATAAACTACATAGGGCAGCAAGGTGAGCGCTTGAATAGTAGTATTCAGTTCTGTGAAGGTTACTAAGGATTAATAATGCACTGTGTTCTATCTTACTTCATAGAATAAAATGAATAGAGAAAAAGATACAACTTGCTATAATTTCTAAAAAGGTGTACCAAATATGGCTGCCATACTCAAAGAAAATGAAGAAGCTTATTAAAATCAACTGATTTAATTAAGCTACTATCTTACCAGGCTTTAAGCGACTGCTTAATCAGTGTGATGCAACAACAAAATATTATTCAACATTTGATTAATTATAAACCAATATGTATCCTCTCATACAGACTAAACGCTAACATACCTCATACATCTCACGCCAAACAGGATTTAAGTTCTCGTTAATGACACGACTTGTGAAGACTTGTGTGCCTACACGAAGGACAGCATAAGGGTCCGATTTCCCAGCAAATATACCTTTAAGCTGGATGTCTTTTGCTGGCAGTTTCCTGGCTTCAATTAGATGAATACGAACAATACCCTTAAATGAGGGGAAAAAAGGAAATTAATGTGGGGGAGGATTAGACACACCGTTGATTTTTAATTTAAGGTATAAAAAAAAAAGGAGGGAGGACAGACTCAAGAGACACAGAGACCATAGACAAGAGAGGGACAAGTGGTAAACCTCATCCCTCTGATGCTTTTACCTCAGTTGTGGATCAAAGAATCTATAGTAATAAAATCATTTTACATTATTTTATGTTTGTTGCATGGTAATAAATTGTTGATATATCCTTATGTTGGTTAACCTTGTTTTTTCAAACCATTTTGTTGTTTCAGGATTATTTTGTTGATGAGTAGACGTGTTGACGGTGAATTTTATCATTTATCTTTTTGTTATGGTTTATGCTTGTATGATAATTTATAGCATTATAAAATAAACATTTTGCTTTTATAAGGTTTGGGTTTCAAGGACGGCTTATTTACAAAATAGCTTGGTATACCCAGATATATAAAATATCTATTTATTCTAAACACACATCTATTTATTCTATGTACACTTTTACCTCTGTTGACTGTATGTATTGATATCGCATATATTAATACAAATAAAAAAATATTTGAGTATTTTTATTAATTTTTGCAATATCTATACATACAGTTAAAGGGACATGAAACCCAATTTTTTCTTTCATGATTTAGAAAGAGCATGCAATTTTAAACAACTTTCTAATCTGCCTCTATTATCTAATTTGCTTCATTCTCTTGATATCCTTTGCTGAAAAGCATATCTAGATTGGATCAGTAGCTGGTGATTGGTGGCTGCACATATATGCCTTGTGTGATTGCCTCACCCATCTGCATTGATATTTCTTCAACAAAGGATATCTAAAGACTAAAGCAAATTAGATAATAGACATAAATTGGAGTGGAGTGTTTAAAATTGTATTCTCTACCTGAATTAGGAATGAAACATTTTGGGTTTAGTGTCACTTTAATAGTGGTAAAAGTGTATATAATCTGGCCACAAGAAGATACATTCACAGATTGCATATAAGAGGAGAGAATTAAAAAAAAAACAAAAAAAATAAAAAAAAACAACTAAATTTATGCTTACCTGATAAATGTATTTCTTTCTTGACACGGTGAGTCCATGGCTCATCATCAATTACTGTTGGGAATATCACTCCTGGCCAGCAGGAGGCGGCAAAGAGCACCACAGCAAATCTGTTAAGTATCACTTCCTACCCACAATCCCCCAGTCATTCGGAGGAGAGAAAGGAAGCAACAAAAGGTGCAGAGGTGCCTGAGGTTTATATAACACAAAACTGTCTGAAAAATACAGGGAGGACCATGGACTCACCTTGTCAAGAAATAAATAAATTTATCAGGTAAGCATGAATTTTGTTTTCTTTCTAATGACACAGTGAGTCCACGGATCATCATCAATTACTGTTGGGAATCAATACCCAAGCTAGAGAACACAGATGATAAGGGATGGACAAGACAAGTAACCTAAACAGAAGGCACCACTGCTTGAAGAACCTTTCTCCCAAAGGAAGCCTCAGCCGAGGCAAAAAAGTGTCAAAAGAAGACCAAATCTCTGCATTACATATCTGTCCAACAGAGGCCTCATCCTTGAAAGCCCAAAAGGAAGACACCGCCCAGGTGGAATGAATAGTAATTCTCTCAGGAGGCTGCTGTCCAGCAGTTCCATATGCCAACCAAGAAATACTTCTCAACCAGAGAGAAAGAGAAATGGCAGTAGCTTACTGACCCTTACATTGTACGGAAAAACAAACAAAACAAGAGGAAGACTGACAAAAAGCCTTCAAGAGCACACACAACATCTAAGTAGAGAAGTAACATTCCTTATGAGAAGAAGGATTAGGACAGAGAAAAGGAAATTTCCTGAATAATGTCCCTGTCCGAAACAACCTTAGAAAAAAACAAAATTTGGTAAGGAGAACCGCCATATCTGATGAAATATGAAATAAGAAGAATCACACTGCAGAGCTCAGAAACACTCTGAGTAGAAGAATTCCCAGATAATAATGCATAGACTCAAAACGGAGGCCTGAGAAAAAAATATAAAAACAAGGTTAAGACTCCAAAATGGAGCCACTGACTTAACACAGTCCTGATTATAACCAGGGCCTGACAAGAGATTGCATACATGGCACGTCCGCCAGACGCTAAGTAGCAAAATGGAGAAACTTGTGAGTACACCTTCAAGGAGCAAATAGCTACAGCTTCAAAGACATCTAAACTGACTATCAGGCTACCACAGCTGATTTAAAGAAAAATCAGACCCCTCAGGGAAATGACTAACAAACCCTTTTCCAGGACACTCTGGAGGACAAAATTCTATAAATCCAGAATTTACTTCAAGAGGAACTCCTGTATTCACATCAAAAATGGATATTTACATCATAACATATGGCAATCTCCCCAGGAACTGGATGCAAGTCTGAGTCATAATCCAAATGACCAATGTAGAAAAAACAGCGTGTAGACGGGGGCGGAGCCTGACCATGCAGGAAGATGGTCGCACACTAGGAGGGCTCCTGCCACCAAAAGCTGACAAAATTGCTTAAATTAACACTAAAGCACTCTAATTTATCTGATCTACCTGTGTACACGACTGGGAACATATTCTTTCTAGCCTGAAGCTTAGCTCTACCGAGGAAGCCGTTATCTCGGCACTGCACTAGCGACAAAAGAGACTGAGCTGTCGAACCCACGTGGAAGATTAATTTTCATAATACCCATAGCGGACGAATCATAGAAAAGATTTCTCTGCACTAGAGACGAGAGTCTCCACAGTTGAAAAGAGCTCTAATGACAATGCATCATCCCTGCAACAACAAACATCTGATATCCAAAACCACGCTGACAATCTACAATACCTTAATGATAAGCTTGAGGACATTGATAACAGGGGACGCAGGAATAATCTGCGTTTCCGAGGAGTATCAGAAGCCGTTGCACCGCAGAATATTGAGGGCTATCTGCCAACCCTGTTTAGGATCATCAAAGACTCCCCATCGTCTCCTGAAATTACCATTGAGAGGGCCCACAGGGCTCTCAGGCCTAAACCGCCAAGCAAAGCTCCTCCTAGGGACATCATTGTCAGGTTCCTTAGCTTCAAGGACAAAGAGGAGATCCTTTAGGGAGCTGGATGAAAACACCCCATCACACATGCAGGAGAGGAAATACAGGATTTCACTGACTTATCACCGCTGACCCTACAAAAACGTAGGGATCTAGGTCACATCACATCTATTCTGAGGAATAATACGGTTCCGTAATGATGGGGGATTTCCTGTATCCATCATTGCCACCAATAATAATAAAACAGCCATTTTCTGGCCTGGAATGGACCAAAAAGTTTTTTTTTAAAACCTTTCACTACAGGTCCCCACTGATGAAGGAACTCTGCTGAGAAGAGCAGCATTCTCTGCTCGCCCACTGAAGGATCGACCCACGGAGGAGGCCAATGAGTAATGTATAGCTAGGCATTAAGTGCCGATCTCAGGTTTCTATTGGGACTAGAATTATGTTTATAGACTTCCATTTGGACTATGATGATGTTCAAATAATTCCATTTTGTCTCTAAAATGTTATCCTTGCACAAAAGTTGGTAATGTTTCTACTGGGACTAGAAAGATGTTTGTAGACTTCCATTTGGACTATAATGATGTTCAAATACTTCCATTTTGTCTCTAAAATGTTATCCTTGCTCATAAAGTTTTGTTTTACCTAGATAATTTATGATTTATTTATTCTAGATTTATTTATTCTAGATGATTATTGCTCATGATAAATTATGTTGATAAATCTCTATGCTATAGCTTATAGCTAGGGTTTAAATTAATCACTGTTAATAATAACTGTTGGGAACATGGTAGTCCCCCCCCCAAAGGATTTGTCCACGAGGGGCTCAGATACAGTTAAAAAATACTATGGGGTGTATAGAATACTCCTCCTCTCCCCTTGGCATAGACACCTGCATACAGTAACAATATAGAGGGAGGGGGGTAGGGCCTTTTTTCTTGCCCTTTAATGAATCTCACTTAGTTATTCCACCTATCTCTTTCTAACACTACTAGAATTTAAAATGATAGCACTGACTAGCATATGTTAATATCGGGGAAGGGAGAAAGATTCATATGGTAGTATTATTATTCTGCACCCAAAGGACCCCTATAATGATCCTACCTGGAATATTGTTTATCTCATACAGTTATGCCTTAGTAAGATAATGTTTTAGATTGCTATTGTTCATGATAAATTGCATGTTGAAAACGCTTTATGCTATAGCTTATAGCTGAGGCTAATCGAGTATAATATCTCGGCTTGCTCAGGTACTTCTAAAAGGTTTAAATTAATAGCCGTTAATAATAAATGTTGGGTACATGGAAGTCCCCCCAAAAGATTTGTCCACGAGGGGCTCAGATACAGTTTTAAATCACAACGGGGCATATATAATACACCTTGTCTCCCTTTAATATAGACAACTACCTATGTTAACAATATAGAGGGAGGGGTGTAGTGCTATTTCCTCACCCTTCAATGATCCCCACTTAGTTACTTCGCCTATCTTCCTCTGATACTACTAGAACATATGTGTTAATATCTATTAGCAGGAGTTAATACCAATGAAGGGAGAAAGATCCATCTGGTTGTATTATTAATCTGTACCCAATAGACCTCTATAATGATCCTGTCTAGAAAGATTTTATCTCATTACTTTAGCATTACACCAGTTGGTGCAATAAGGTTAGCATGCTCTAAGGTTTAATTGTGTTATTAGTATATATATGTTTTTCATAACTCACGTCAGTTAAGGGGCTTATCCCCTATATCTATTCTTACATTTATTTTTTCTGACCTGTATAGGGTAAAAGGAACACTGTTGGCAGCTAGCTTGCCTGGATTTCTTTTGTTTACTCTTGTTGGTGCTTTTTTCCCTGTATAGATCCTTCTTTTCTTTCTTCCTTTCCCCTCATTCCCACTAACCTCTTCAAATACATATCCCTTCCTCTTCTTTTTCTCTTCCCCCCCCCTTTTTTTCCCCTCCCTTCCCTGAAATGGTCATGCAGTCCAAATCCAGTAAATTTGGTGACCACTCCATCAACCTCACTACCATCAATGCTAAAAGGTATGAATGACCCGGGTAAGCGCTCCATAGCCTTTAAGGAACTGAACAAATCACGGAGCCATATAATTTTAATGCAAGAAACACTATAGAAAAGGCAAGGAGCCTAGATGGTATAACTCCCAGTTCCCTACAGCATATTTTACTTCGGGACAGAGTAAGAAAGGAGGTGTGGGTATTTTATTTCACAGATCAGTACCATTCATTATGACACACATGGAGAGGGACTCAGACGGGCGTTATGTAATTATTGTAGGTACTCTGTTCGGATACTACATTAACCTTAGCCTCAATTTACTCGCCCAGTCACGGCCAGGAGTCTTTTATGAATAAGATTTCTGATCTTTTACTAGAACACTCCAGAGGAATTACATATATAGCTGGGGACTTTAATTTGGTTGCAGACCCATTAGTCGACACTTCACGAGGAACCACGTGTACACCTATTTCCACGATTAATCAGGTAAATTACACTCTTAAAAAAGCAACCCTACATGACGTTTGGCGCACTCTTCATCCTACTTCTAGGGACTACTCGTTTTATTCGATACCCCACAACAGTTATTCCAGGATTGATTATATTTATACAGACTCATGTGGCCTCATCATAGCGTCATAGGACATATTACCTGGTCCGACCATGCCCCAGTCACTTGTTCAATCCTTTGGCCAGACATACCCATCACACAACAAATATGGAGGCTAGATTAAACTATTCTTGATAACCCTCTAATCTTTAATGATATAAATAAAATTATGCGGGAATACACATGTTTCGCAGCAGTGCCCAAATCGCAGCAGAGTTTCATAGATACTACTATGCCCTATATAATATACATGATAAATCAGCGATACCTATCCCGGCAGATGAGGTCACCCAGCAAGAGACTTATATTAGCTCCTATTTGAAAGACATTGACCTCCCTTCATTACCCATGGAAGCGTCAGAGTTTCTAGACTCCCCAATAACTACTGAGGAACTCTTCAATGCTATAAAAAATTGCCCTGGTGGTAAAAGTCCAGGTCCCGATGGGTTTTCCTCAGCATACTGCAAAAAATTTAAGGAGGTCATTGGCAGACCCACTTTTAGACTTATTTAACGGACTTCGAGATAGTCCCAAGTTGTCCCGTGTACTCTTAGAAGCCCATATCACGGTTATACCTAAACCCGGGAAAAGCTGCAGATTCTCCTGGTCAGTACAGGCCCATTTCTCTAATCAATTCAGACATGAAGCTGCTTGCAAAGATTTTAGCGACCAGGCTTAATAAATACTTACCTGACCTAATTTGCAATGATCAGGTGGGTTTTGTTCCTGGACGTGAGGCCAGGGACAACGCGATTAAGGTTATGCAACTGATAAACCACGCCAGGATTTCGGGTCTTCCCTTGGTGCTCTTCTCCACCGACGCAGAGAAGGCTATTGACAGGGTTAGTTGGCTTTTTCTGCGTCGGGTTCTAGAGAAAATGGGGTTCGGCCAAGCTTTTTTACACTCAGTCTTCGCACTATACTTGAACCCTAATGCTAAAATCAGAGTTAACGGTACTCTATCGGAATCATTTGACATTAGTAACGGCACCAGGCAGGGCTGCCCCCTGTCACCATTGCTGTTTGCCTTGTCAATAGAAGTTTTAGCCCATAAAGTCCGTACAAATCAAAATATCGCGGGTGTAAGGTTAGACAACGCAGAGAATAAACAGGCGCTATATTCGGATGACGTTCTATACACTCTAACTAACGCTACCGAATCTGTCCCTGAGCTCTTGAACGAACTTAGAGCTTATGGGAAGGCCTCAAATTTCTCACTTAACTTAAATAAGTCTGAATTATTCAATATAAATACATGCCCACAAATTATACAAACTTTACAACAAAAATACAAGCTTACCCTAGCAAATAAGAAACTAAAATATCTTGGCATTTACTTAACGTCTGACCCTGCAGACCTCTTTAAATATAACTATGCTCCACTAAAGAGTGACATTGCTGCCCACCAAAAATAAATATATATCTTGGCTAGGTAGAGTGGGGGTTATTAAGATGAATATTTTACCTCCAATCTTATACCTTTTTCAAACCCTGCCCATAGCACTTCCCAGAGGATACATAACTCAGATGCAAAAGTTAATTGAACAATTCATTTGGGCTAATACCAAACCTAGGATACCAAAACGCACTATGTATCTTCCGAGAGATAGAGGAGGACTTGGTCTACCAGACCTTTCCTCATATAGGAGGGCGATAGGCTTACAAAGGGTAGTAGAGTGGGCACAAAATGCAGAACATAAAGCATGGATTGCCTTAGATAGACAGATTTTCAAACTACACAACATGGGCTCACTGGCTTGGCTACCACCCTCACTTCGCCCCAATAAGGTGCCTCAATACCACCTAACTGAAGAAATACTTAATAATTGGGATGTGACTCTCGCCACTTCTACACACATCTGCACAAAACATTCTCCTTTAACACCAATCTTAGAAGACCCCGAGCTCCCACATTACAAATTGGGATTTCGCAAAATTAAACCTTATAAAATGAGGGTGGGCTCTATCTTTGGAGTAGTTGTGAATGGGAAGGTCATCTCACAAGCCGCACTTCAGGAATCTCAGCCCCTGTTATTTGCCTCATGGCTGCATTATAACCAATTATTACATTTTATCACCGGGCACAAATAAAAGCAGGACCTAGGAAGAGCACTCACCCCATTTGAAAGGTTATGTGTAGCGGAAAACATGCAGCAGCACTTGATCTCCCTCCTATATAAGTTGGTGGTCCTGCAGGGGACTGATTTACTCCCGGCTTATGTAACACGATGGAATGAGGACCTGGGTTTGGACCCCAATCCTGAGTCCTGGTTAAGGGCATTTAGACTGGTTAGGAGATCCTCTGTATCCTCGAACATCCAAGAAACTCATATAAAATTCATGAGTAGATGGTATTTTTATCACCCTCCAGACTACACAAGATATTTCCTGCCTTCAGCCCCACATGCTGGAGGGGATGCAGCAAACACGGTTCCCTCATACACATATGGTGGTTCTGCCCGTGTCTGACGCTCTTTTGGGGGGAGGGGAGGTTAGGACAAAAATATCTGAGATTCTAAACCTTACAGTCCCGAACACACCAGAGATTTTACTTTTTCTGGCTTTACCAAAAACTCAAAGCCAGGCACATCTTGCTCTACTGCTAATCCTGATCACAAGCGCAAAAAAACTAATCCCCAAAAAGTGGAAAACACAAAGCCCCCCTACACTAAGAGAATGGTATTCACAGGTAGATGAGATACTCCTCATGGAAAGGTATTATTATTTGAAAAACCATAAATTAGATAAGTATGAGGTTATCCTAGCATTATGGCATGGTACTATATAACTACCGCTTTATACTAAACATTTCCTCCTATCTCTTTACATTTCTTCCCCCCCCCCCCCAGGATTTCCTGTATCTGGGGATCCTCTCTTACCTTTTTAATCTCTGTTCAGTCCAATACTCTTCCCCACCCTTGTTGCCTTTATTGTTGGATCATCACAGCAAGACCTTAATTTGAAAAGTTTTTGATTGTGCATTCTCATCCCAAATGTAGGGAATGCTGAATGACTAGGCACTAATTTGAAGAGATTAATATATACCTTATCGCAGCTGTTAAGAAATTCTTTACATGTATATTTGAGTATGATCTTGCAGCCCATTATTGTATGTACTTTTTCTTCACTTCAATAAAGCTTTAAAAAAATTTTTTTAAAAAAAACAGCGCGTAGACAAAACTAATGTTTAATCTCCAAGCGAACAACTTCAGCAACAAAGTCAAGATGAAGGAAAGAATCCTGGATCAGAAAGTCCTTCCTCAGAGGCAGACTCCAAGAGAGCAGACTATATTTTCAGTAGGTCTGCAAACCAGATCCTGTGAAGCCGCATAGGGACTAGGAAATCCCTGCCGCTCTCTCCTGTATATTACGAACAATAATTCGTGGAAGGAGAGTAAAACGATTAAAACAGGATGCAAGACTGATACCAAGAAAACACCAGAGCATCTAACAGGCGGTCAACGGATCGCTTGACCATGAACCGAACTCGGAACTTTGGTAATCTACAAAAACAAACTAATTCCAAATCTCCCCACTTCCAAGGGTCTACCTAGAGAACAACCCCGGATAGAAAACCCACTCCGAGATGAAACATCTGACTGTTCATAATTCCAAATCCTGAATGTCCTCGCCTGAAAAGAGGACGACAGACAACCATTGTGAACATCCGCCCACCTAAGAATCCACGCCTCCGGCATGGTAAAGGAACTCTGAGTTCCCCCCAAATGGGAGAAATAAACCATTGGAGAGATATTGACCAAGTGGAACTACACCAACAACTACTGAGGCAAAGCGATCAGGGGCTTGAAAGTTCGCTCTCCACTCCCTTATGCTAAAGGGAAGGGCAGACACATAACCCAGGCTGCTCCCCAGTCCAGCAGGATGGTGCCCATGGTCACATTACCCAGGAATGTCTCCAAAATCACACGCCATGAGACAGACCACTACAGGAAGAAGACTGTAGTCGAACGAGACGAGATCCATTCTCTAAGATAGATCCGAGAGATTTCCATTTTATGGAAACAGCAAAGGGATAAAGTCCATGTATCATCGACCAATTCAATCCATACTGAAAATCACTGAACGGAGAGAGAAAAATCCCACTGCAACAAGATCCAAACTCCCAACCTCCCGGTTGTAAAAAAAAGGGCTAAACTATCTACCAGATGACAAGAGCCTGCTATTGACTGGACATGAGACTGCAGAGGGAGGAAAAGGAAAAATTCCTTAAGGGGACACTGCAATTTTAAGCAACTTTCTAATTTACTCCTATTATCAATTTTTCTTCGTTCTCTTGCTATCTTTATTTGAAAAAGAAGGCATCTAAGCTTTGTTTTTTGGTTCAGACCTCTGGACAGCACTTTATTGGTGGATTAATTTATCCACCAATCAGCAAGAACAACCCAGGTTGTTCACCAAAAATGGGCCGGCATCTAAACTTACATTCTTGCATTTCAAATAAAGATACCAATGAAGAAAATTTGATAATAGGAGTAAATTAGAAAGTTGCTTAAAATTTAATGCTCTATCTGAATCACGAAAGAAAAAAATTGGGTTCAGTGTCCCTTTAAACATTTTATCTCCGTTAAACCTCATCTCCTAGATCGAGAAGTTATAAAAATCCACGTCTACCGCACCAGATGAACACAGGCGGCTATTCATGTAATGACCCGACCTGGCCATCTGAAGCTTCTGTGATATCTGACGGAAATGGGTGTAGTAAAGAAAAAAAAATGGTCCATTAATCCCCCTTGAGATGTGATAAGGGGAATCTAATACAGATTCAATCCCATCCATGGGAAAGAATTTTGACAAAAACTCTGAACAGAGATTGTTCAAGGATGAAAGATACCGGAACCATATATTGTCCAGAAAAACATATTTAGACCCAAGTCCTTCTCCGAAAACTTGAGAAGAATCCGCTCAAAGAAACAATAAATCATATGTTTGTTCTGAACAGGCCCTCCTGACCCAAGGAGAAAGGATACTAGAGAAAACTCTAGAACCTGTTTCCAGACTGGGACTGGAATTAGCACTTCTCAAGAGCCGGTCCTGAACCCAGTTCAGAGAAAGTCTCCCAACATACTTGGAACGCAGATACTCCAGAAAGAGAAATCTGTCCAAAAGGAGGAATTCTTCCGAAAAGGAAAAAACTTTCCCTCCAAAGTCAGATAAAATTATGACCAAATATCCTAAAAAGGAAACGCCAGAAGCGTGGAATGGAGGTAAAATATTAAATCTGCAACTGCATAACTATAAATCCTAGGCTGCACTACAAGGCCAAATGTAGACTTCCCAGCCAACCCAAATTTCAGCCATAAAACCCAGGGGTCTAGTACATCCAGAGCATAGACAAGGTATTGTTCTAAAGGAGCAAATAACCTCCCCCTTCTCAACCATAGATCCAAAAAAAGAGCTAGCTAGCTCCACAGGGATCAAAGTTCTCATAGCTAAAGTAGAAAATTCTACTAAAGTAAACGTGCATTTTAAAGGACAGCGCGACAGGAGTCCCTTAAAGGACCACTGTAAGCTAATATAAACTACGCTGTTTAATTTTTTACTATCTTAAATAAGCAAATTTTCAATAAGATGTCATTACTAAATATTTACCTGATTGCTGTAATTGACGTTTTTAAAAATAAATTATTCCGAACCCACTCCGTGGGTATCTGTTGCTAATATCCAATCCGGTATGACAACCGCGGTTTGAATATGGCGCCGAAATTTCCCACTGTTCATGCGCTAGATTGTGCAACGTCATCGTCAAAGTCACTCCCTTCCAGACCGGCTCCGACATTGTAGACCCGCTATATTGATCTTACACAATTTGACAGGTAAGGTATTCAGCGTAGAAAGCCTGGAGAGCCTATAACATCAATTTAGGTCTCAAATGCGCATGCGTTATTCCCATCTTGATGCTGGAAATAGCGGCGTCAGTAGTAGCTAATGCGTATGCACTATTGGTGCAGATTTTGTGCACATGAAAATGGGGAACAGTTCTAATGATACTTATATGCATAAACTTAGAATCCTATTGGTTCTTGATTAAATACACGTAGGTCAAAAAAATAATGGGCTGGATATCATGACGTCATCGTTAAAAAACGTATAGGTCGGTAAGTTTACTTTAATACATGGTTGTTAGAATATGTGTTTTGGTTAGACAAAATCGGGCAAGAGTTTGTAATCCTTTAAAGGATGGGAGAAAGGGAAAGAATATCCCCAACTTCTCCTATTCCTGAAAAATCCCATAGCACGTCTAAAACACTTCCTCAGGGAAAGAAATAGAACTGATAAAGTTAACAAAAACTTCAAGGGTTGACAACGACAATGGGTCAATGTTGTACAAGTTGCTAAAACCTCCTATAACTCTACACGAGGAGTTGACGCATACATCTGAAGGAAACTACTTCAGTATCAGATGAAGGAATTTATACTGTCCAAATCTGAGAAATCGCCCTCAGAAACTACCGGCAAACCCTCTTCACTTAGAAGAAGGCAAACCTGTGTAGTAGTATATGGAACAAAAACCTTATTAACTGAAACATTAAATGTCCTCTTGCATTTTTCCTGGAAACAGGGAGAAACAGACCAGCCGCAGATACTGCAGGGGATACTAGAGCTGTAAATTCTGTATGTAAATACACTCCTCCAGGAGACTGAGAGGAACCACAGGGCACTGCATGTGACGCCATAGAGGCATGGGACAATAAGGAGAAAACTGCGGCATAGCCTAGACAGTATCATCCTGAGAGACATAGGGTTTAGAAAAATGTAAAAGGAAGTACCCTTTAAGATTTTCATAAAAACTCTAAAAAGTAGTTTAGAGCACACGTTAAACTCCAACAGAAAAACATTAAAAATTGTTTTGTCACCTTAAAAATAGAACGCCTAGAACTAAAGAAGTATTTATTCAAGAAACTGCCTATATTATAGTATGCTGTGCATATAGTACAAATTATATATATATATATATATATATATATATATATATATATATATATATATATATATTATATATATATATATATATATATATATATATATATATTATATATATATATATATATATATAAATATATAAAAGCATACTATCTGTACTACACTTATAGTAAGGATACTCCGAAAATACATAAAACTGACACTTTAACATATATAAGGACCTTAAGTACTAATATACTGATATACTAAAATACTGTCCCTTTAAGACTGTTAGGAGACAGAATGCCAAAACTACGAAATTCCTCAGATCTCTAAATCTGTTACTTAAAGAATTTTAGGAGTCCTTTTATCTAGGGGTTTATGTTTTAATATATTACTGAAGCGTAGCAGGTAGAAAAACCTCACTGTTCCGATCTCAGAGAAGTAGGCAGAGTCACGTGATCAGGAACCAAGAGCAGAGAAAATGGCCCAGCCGCTACCTCTGAGGAAAAGGAAAAAATGCTTAACAACATGGCGCCTGATATACAAGGGAGAGCGACATACCAGGTTCAGAGAGGGAAAAAAAAAAACGAAGTACTAAGCTTACTCCTCTCAGCAGACAGACCGCCGCCACCGCTCCAACTAGGAAACGGAAGATACATGAGGGAGAGGCAAAACAGACTGAGAGTACGCAGTGCTTAATAAAGCGCGCGCTCCCAGCCGATAGAGAAAAAAACTCCCCCTGACTAGGCAATGTCAAACACATATGTCCATATCACATTTTTCCCTTGAAATAAATAATTTAAAGAAAAACCCTACACACTGATTAACCCCTTCAATCCCTGAAGGAGAAACAGACTGTCTCTCAAAATCACATTAAGTGCCTGCATGCTGCCAAAGGATACCCAGCTAGGGTATATAATGTCCCAATTAGAGTTGCAGATATATAAAAGTGCACAATCTCCCATCTGTTAGAAGATAAAAGTCACTTACCTGCATTCTAGTCGTCCGGCAGTCAGATGACTCACAAAGTTTGAGAGGATGCCGCTCCTCACAGAGACCTGTGTAAAAGGAAAGACAAAGTAAAGTTACTCAGGCTTTCAATACCATGGGCAGCAACAATGCAGCAAAGCACACTTTTTACAAGTTCCTAACTGCTTTAAAGCCACCACAGCCCTGCTGAAGAGATAAGGTGGAGTACAGCTATAACCAATTGTGATGGAAGATCAGAGCAATCTTGCCGTGTCCTCAAAATAAAAAAAAAATCTTGATAGAAGAATCTTAATCAGGACACCTAATTACTTCACCTCCTCCTTGCACTAGAGGCAAAGAGAATGTCTAGGGGATTGTGGTAGGAAGTGATACTTAACAGCTTTGCTGTGGTGCTCTTTGCCTCCTCCTGCTGGCCAGGATATATTCCCAACAGTAATTGATGATGATCTGTGGACTCATCGTGTCATTAAAAAGAAAGGAAAATAACATCTATAAATAAGGAAGCTGAAGATGCTGGATCTGACAGAGAAGAGTGAAACTACAAACATTATTTTGTGAGGACCATTACCCTGAAAAACATTAAGACGTACCCTAGGTAGTGGGGAGCGCAGCTCTGCTGTATGTAGCTCTTGTTTTAGGGGGATGACCAGACGATTTGGTAGCACCAGGTAAGCAGAGATTAAATCCATGATCATTGTATCTGACATTGTGCTGCAAATAAGAGAGAATGATTAGACAATAGAGAAGTAAAATATGGCCCAAAAGCAAACTTAACAGAGATTGGGGACGGTGTCAATGGAACGTGTGAAGACAAATCAGAGAGAATGCAGGGCAGGGAGAAGTAGTTGCTTGAAGACAATTCAGAGAGAGAATGCAGGACAGGGAGAAGTAGTTGTTTGAAGACAAATCAGAGAGAGAATACAGGGCAGGGAGAAGTAGTTGCTTGAAGACAAATCAGAGAGAGAATACAGGACAGGGAGAAGTAGTTGCTTTATGACCAATCAGAGCAAGAATGCAGGACAGGGAGAAGCAGTTGCTTGAAGACAAAATCAGAGAGAGAATGCAGGACAGGGAGAAGAAGTTGCTTGAAGACAAATCAGAGAGAGAATGCAGGACAGGGAGAAGCAGTTGCTTGAAGACAAATCAGAGAGAGAATGCAGGACAGGGAGAAGCAGTTGCTTGAAGACAAATCAGAGAGAGAATGCAGGACAGGGGGAAGCAGTTGCTTGAAGACAAATCAGAGAGAGAATGCAGGACAGGGAGAAGCAGTTGCTTGAAGACAAATAAGAGAGAGAATGCAGGACAGGGAGAAGCAGTTGCTTGAAGACAAATCAGAGAGAGAATGCAGGACAGGGAGAAGCAGTTGCTTGAAGACAAATCAGAGAGAGAATGCAGGACAGGGAGAAGCAGTTGCTTGAAGACAAATCAGAGAGAGAATACAGGACAGGGAGAAGCAGTTGCTTGAAGACAAATCAGAGAGAGAATGCAGGACAGGGGGAAGCAGTTGCTTGAAGACAAATCAGAGAGAGAATACAGGGCAGGGAGAAACAGTTGCTTGTTTAGAGAGGGCATTGTGATCACCATTAACAAGGAAGGTTGTGCAGAAAACAAACATATTTGGTGCATCTTCCTTACTTGAGTCCAGGAATGTCTAGAAGGTTTGTGAGTCCCGTCCAGTTTACATCCAACATCTGTGAGGTAATAAGGAAAAGGAATCAGAGGTGACATTAAGAATAGAGATGGGTTAGCAGAGGTCACTCCAGCTTCACCAATTCCTAAGGGTTAATGCTGAGTATGCTAAAAGAACATAGGAACTGTTGAAGCTACAGAGGATGGTGAAGCCGAAGACACTACGGTTTAATAAAGTAACATTTTCAGGGTGGTTGTTTATGGTTAATTAAAAACATAAATCAGGATAAAAAATAAAAATCAGTTAAAAAAAAAAAAAAAAAGTATTTTATAATTAAAATCTTAAAAATAATCTTTTAGCCTTCTAAGTTCATTTTCATACAACAGAAGTTTTGTAACAATGCTTTTAACAATGTTTTACACATCTGAACCCAAGAGGGCAGCAGTGCTTGCGCAATGTATTACATTGTTAAAAGAATTGCTGCAAAACTGCTGCCATATAGTGCTACAGACATGTGCATGAGCCTACCTAGACATACTTTTCAACAAAGGATAGTAATATAACTCAATAGATATGGTAATAGAAGTAAAAGTGTAAAGTTTTGTTGTTTTTTTATTGTACAAAAAGACAGTCAATTTAACTAGACACCCACATTCTAGAAGAAAATGTTTCCTTACTATAGAAGAAAAATGTATCAGAGATGTAAAACCAATTTCCGGATTTATGAAACTATACACACACATTCCTGCCTCATAAGCTTTATTAATGCACTCTGTGCAGCTGAGACTCTTGTTTTGTGGATATAGGGCCTCTTGGGCTTGTAGCAGAATTTACCCCATACAGTAGCATTTTTTTAGGGCCTGTTAAATGGACATCAAATAATATTCATCTTTGTTCCATAAAAAATAAAAGGTATTAATTGCTCACTGAGGATTAGTTATCAGCAAAATCGGTTACAGTACTCATTTAATCAGCTTTAAAGGGACATGATAGTAAGACGGTAAAATTAATGTAATATTTCATAACGTTTCACTTTATTTCTATTGGTATTCTTTGTTGAACAGCATACCTAGGGAGGCCAGAAGTATTCACTTGTCTTGAGCATTACTGTTTGCAACAATATTGTACATTGTTGTAAATACTGCTGCTCTATAGTGATCAATAATGTATAGAATTGTTAAAAACATTGTTTTAAACAGTGTTGCCATATAATGCTTAGGACTCCCGGTCTAGAAATGAGCTTCAAATAAGCATACCAAGAGAATAAAGTATATTTAATTACAGAAGTAAATTGTAAAGTTGTTTAAAACTGCACCCTCTATATGAATCATTAAAGTTTTTTTTTTTTTTTTTATTCGTTGTCCCTTTAATTAATTTTTTTTTTGTGCAAAATGTTTGTTATTCTTTCTTATGCTTTAATCCCTTAACTGCGTGTGATGACATACGGTCGGCATCCATCCATACAATTTGTAAAGTGTGGATGGCAACCACATGTCGTCATCTGGGGGGGCGAGGGGGTTCAGAGCTCATTGCAGCACCTCCCCACCTGTACTTACTCCCAAATCCTCAGTAATCTAGCAGTGAGTCGGTGTTCCGTCAAGTTTGCTACCTCCATGAACGCATACTCAGAACTATGCAATCGCTCTCCACGTGTTTTAAAAGAATATGTGGAATGTGAAATGACAAGAATGTGCACATGGAGGTAGCATATTTTAACGGAGTGGAAAATTGAGTGCTTCCATTCCATTGTTAGTGCAGCCACGAACATGGGCGCATGTGCAGTTGAAGATGGTAGCAAATTTCGACACAAATAAACAACATTTTTGACTGCGCATGCACACTGTGCACACCACCTCTTACTAACACCTTCATATGTCAATAAAATTAACTAAAAGGTTTCTCCAACAGTCTTTAAAATGCAGCTCCATATTACCTGTAGCATATTAAATTAATTAACAGTACGCTAAATTGTTAATTTAGGATTAAGCTTTTTTGTGATGACATATGGAGCTGAAGATTAAAACGTGTTGGAGAAACTGTTTAGTTCATTTTATTTACATATGGAGGTGTAAGTAAGAAGTGGCGTGCCCACGAGCAGTCAAAAATGTTGGCAATTTCGACACTGTCATGGTATTGAAATAAACATCATGTTCAACTGCGCATGCACGTGGCCGCTTTAACAATGGAATGCAAGCAGTCAATTTTCCTCTCCGTCAAAATTTGCTACCTCCATGAGCGCATGCTCAGAATTACGTAATTGCATTCCACATGTTTTAAAAGAATCTGTGGAATGTGTCTACGTAATTCTGAGCATGCGCTCATGAAGGTAGCATATTTTGACGGAGAGGAAAATTGACTGCTTGCATTCAATTGCTAAAGCGGCCACGGGCATGCGCAGTTAAACATGGTAGCAATTTCAAGGCTGTCATGTTATTGAAATAAACAACATTTTTTACTGCTCATGCGCACGCCACTTCTTACTAACACCTCCATATGTAAATAAAATTAACTAAACAGTTTCTCCAACACGTTTTAATATACAACTCCATATTACGTGTAGCATATATTGAATTCATCAACTGTACGTTATGCTGTGAATTTAGGATTAAGTTTTTTTGTGGTGACATATGGAGCTGTACTGTTGGGGAAAAAGGCTGCAGTAAGACCTCTGTACTTTAATCAACTATAAACAAAAATTAAAGTGAAATAATTGTATGAAAACCAACACTATGACTGTCTGTAAAGTATCAGACTGAAGGTTGTCATGGGTATGCAGTCATTTCTATAAGTAACATCAATATAAGACAAATGAGACAAAATGAGTAGTATGCCCATTAGACCAAATAAAAATAATGTGGAACCACATGGACCAAAAGGTTACATAAAACAGTTATCTTTAACATTCAAAGAGAAATTTAAGAAAGCACTTATTCCACACCAGTTTTACAAATCATCCAATAACAGAGGTATCTCAGGTGCAAAACCTTCAGCATATGTCAAATTAGCAGCTCCCAAATGCAGTATTAATAACATCCGTGCTACTAAACCTCAAGATCTCAAGTGGCATTTCTATATTCAGTGGACAATTTATTTCAGAACCAACATAAGTTTCTTACAAGATTCTCATCCTATAGAGGGCTAGATTACGAGTGGAGCGTGTCGGGCAGCGCACGTATTACAAGTTTAAAATTTTCCTCTCATGCCCTAACCTGATGTGCGCAAAAAGCCGAAGTTAGAATATTGTGACCATGTTAATGTTTTTACCCATAGAAATCAATCAAGTGAGAAAAGTTAGGAAAGAACTTCCTACTCGCGTGCAAACCCGATCACATTTTCTCAAGTGCGCTAACCCGACATGAAAATATTAATATTTCATATTCCAATGTTCTTCACATAGAAGAATATGTTCTATTTCTTCATAAATACCTATTTTTATTAGTTCATTTAATGTTATACCATTTCAGATAATAAGAACAAAGTAATGAAACTGCAGAGCTGTTAAAGTCAAGATCCTGTACATTGTGGTACAATTCTATAGAATTTTGCTTTTTTTTTTTATAAATTGGCAAATATATTACATTCAATGGGTGATGGCAAAATGTGATAAACCACAATGATAGCAAAACAGGAAGCTACAATGTAGCACCAGGATTGTTATAGGTGTAATGGTACCGACAATACTGCAACAATACTGTTACTTTACTACAAAAATTAGCATAATCTCTTTTACATTTTTTTTATTTCCAGTTTGTTCAGGTAAATCAGAAAAAATAAAACATACTCTAAGTAGTGATGTCGCGAACCTAAAAATTTGGGTTCGCGAACGGCAAAAGCGAACTTCCGCAAAAGTTTGCGAACGGGCGAACCGGGCGAACCGCCATAGACTTCAATAGGCAGGCGAATTTTAAAACCCACAGGGACTCTTTCTGGCCACAATAGTGATGGAAACGTTGTTTCAAGGGCACTAACACCTGGACTGTTGCATGCCGGAGGGGGATCCATGGCAAAACTCCCATGGAAAATTACATAGTTGATGCAGAGTCTGGTTTTAATCCATAAAGGGCATAAATCACCTAACATTCCTAAATTGTTTGGAATAACGTGCTTTAAAACATCAGGTATGATGTTGTATCGATCAGGTAGTGTAAGGGTTACGCCCGCTTCACAGTGTGCAGTGTAGGTGATATACCTGCCCTGACCATGCTTTGCAGACCAGGTATCAGTGGTCAGATGGACCCTTGCCCCAACACTGTGTGCCAGACATGCCATTATAGCAGACTTATATGGCTTTGGCGTTGCTTTTTGGTAATTAGAAGGCTGCTAAATGCCACTGCGCACCACACGTGTTTTATGTCCAGCAGTGAAAGGGTTAATTAGGGAGCATGTAGGCAGCTTGTAGAGTATTGATCTAGGCCCATTTTGGTATATTTCATGCCACCATTTCACCGCCAAATGCGATCAAATAAAAAAAAATTGTTCACTTTTTCACAAACTTTAGGTTTCTCACAGAAATTATTTACAAACAACTTATGCAATTATGGCATAAATGGTTGTAAATGTTTCTCTGGGATCCCCTTTGTTCAGAAATAGCAGACTTATATGGCTTTGGCGTTGCTTTTTGGTAATTAGAAGGCTGCTAAATGCCACTGCGCACCACACGTGTTTTATGCCCAGCAGTGAAGGGGTTAATTGGGGAGCATGTAGGCAGCTTGTAGAGTTAATTTTAGCTTAAGTGTAGTGTAGTAGACAACCCAAAGTATTGATCTAGGCCCATTTTGGTATATTTCATGCCACCATTTCACCGCCAAATGCGATCAAATTTAAAAAAACAAATTTTTTTTCGCAATTTTAGGTTTCTCACTGAAATTATTTACAAACAGCTTGTGCAATTATGGCACAAATGGTTGTAAATGCTTCTCTGGGATCCCCTTTGTTCAGAAATAGCAGACATATATGACTTTGGCGTTGCTTTCTGGTAATTAGAAGGCCGCTAAATGCTGCTGCGCATCACACGTGTATTATGGCTAGCAGTGAAGGGGTTAATTAGGTAGTTTGTAGGGAGCTTGCAGGGTTAATTTTAGCTTTAGTGTAGAGATCAGCCTCCCACCTGACACATCAGACCCCCTGATCCCTCCCAAACAGCTCCCTTCCCTCCCCCACCCCACAATTGTCCCCGCCATCTTAAGTACTGGCAGAAAGTCTTCCAGTACTAAAATAAAAAGGTTTTTAAAACATTTTTATTTTTTTTTAGCATATTTACATATGCTGTGGTGTAGCACCCCCCCTTAGCCCCCAACCTCCCTGATCCCCCCAAAAACAGCTCTCTAACCCTCCCCATCTGCCTTATTGGCGGCCATATTGGGTACTGGCAGCTGTCTGCTATTCTTTCACAGTCAAAAACAAGTACCTGGGAAGTTTCTTGTTTAGATGGGAAGCCATCAGATCTATTTTTGGAAGACCCGACATCTAAACAATCTGGAACAACACATCTGGATGGAGAGACCATTCCCCTAGATGTAAAGTCTGACGGCTGAGATAATCTGCTTCCAAATTGTCTACACCTGGGATATGTACCGCAGACTTGCATCTGTTGTGATTACAGTCTAGGTTAGATGAACAAAAGAGGCCCCTTGAACTATACGATGGTGGTCTAACCACCAAGTCAGAGAGAGTCGAACATTGGGATTTAAGGATATTAACTGTGATATCTTTGTATAATCCCTGTACCATTGTTTCAGCATCCAAAGCTGGAGAGGTCTCATATGAAAACGAGCAAAGGGGATCGCGTCCGATGCAGCAGTCATGAGACCTAAAACTTCCATGCACATAGCCACTGAAGGGAATGATTGAGACTGAAGGTTCCGACAAGCTGAAACCAAATGTATTCGTCTCTTGTCTGTTAGAGACAGAGTCATGGACACTGAATCTATCTGGAGACCTAAACAGGTGATCCTTGTCTGAGGAATCAAGGAACTTTTTTGGTAAATTGATCCTCCAACCATGTCTTTGAAGAAACAATACTAGTTGATTTGCGTGAGATTCGGCAGAATGTAAAGACTGAGCTAGTACCAAGATATCGTCCAAATAAGAAAATACCTCAATACCCTGTTCTCTGATTACAGAGAGTAGGACACCGAGAAACTTTGAAAAAATTCTTGGAGCTGTCGCTAGGCCAAATGGAAGAGCGACAAATTGGTAATGCTTGTCTAGAAAAGAGAATCTCAGAAACCGATAGTGATCTGGATGAATCGTAATATGAAGATATGCATCCTGTAAGTCTATCGTGGACATAATGAATAAAAGGCAGAATAGTCCTTATAGTCACCATTTTGAAAGGTGGCACTCTTACAAAACGATTCAAAATTTTCAGATCCAGAACTGGCCTGAATGAATTTTCTTTCTTTGGGACAATGAATAGATTTGAATAAAACCCCAGACCCTGTTCCTGAAACTGAACTGGTATGATTACCCCTGAAAGCTCCCGGTCTGAAACACACTTCAGAAAAGCCTGAGCCTTCACTGGATTTGCTGGAACGTGTGAGAGAAAAAAAATCTCACAGGAGGTCTTACTCTGAATCCTATTCGATACTCTTGAGAGACAATACTCTGAATCCAATGATTTTGGACAGAATCTGCCCAAATGTTTTGGAAAAAAATTAATCTGCCCCCCACCAGCTGAGCTGGAATGAGGGCCGCACCATCATGCAGACTTGGGGGCTGGCTTTGGTTTCTTAAAAGGCTTGGATTTATTCCAACTTGAATTGGAACCAGATTCTTTGGGGGGAAGGATTTGGTTTCTGTTCCTTATTCTGTCGAAAAGAGCGAAAATGATTTGAAGCTTTAGATTTACCCTTAGATCTTTGATCCTGAGGTAAAAAAAACTCCCTTCCCCCCAGTGACAGTTGAAATAATTGAATCCAACTGAGAACCAAATAAATTGTTACCTTGGAAAGAAAGAGATAGTAATCTAAACTTAGAAACCATGTCAGCATTTCAATACTTGAACCACAAAGCTCTTCTAGCTAAAATAGCTAAAGACATACATTTAACATCAATTTTGATTATATCAAAAATAGCATCACAGATACAATGATTAGCATGTTGAAGCAAGCCAACAATGCTGGACAAATCAGGATCTGTTTCCTGTTGCACTAAGCTTTCTAACCAGAAAGTTGATGCAGCTGCAACATCAGCCATAGAAATGGCAGGCCTGAGAAGATAGCCAGAATATAAATAAGCTTTCCTTACATAAGATTCAAGTTTCCTATCTAAAGGATCCTTAAAGGAAGTACTATCTTCCATAGGGATAGTAGTACGTTTGGCAAGGGTAGAAATAGCCCCATCAACTTTGGGGATTTTTTCCCAAAACTCCAATCTGACTGCTGGCAAAGGATACAACTTTTTAAACCTAGAAGAAAGAATAAAAGTACCACCAGGCCTATTCAATTCCTTTGAAATCATATCAGAAATAGCATCAGGAACTGGAAAAACTACTGGAGAAACCACAGGAGGTTTATAAACAGAATTTAAATGTTTAATAGTTTTAGTATCAAGAGGACTAGTTTCCTCAATATCCAAAGTAATCAAGACCTCTTAACAAGGAACGAATATACTCCATCTTAAAGAGATAAGTAGATTTGTCAGTGTCAATATCTGAGGTAGGATCTTCTGAATCAGATAGATCCTCATCAAAGGAGGGTAATTCAGTATATTGTCGGTCATTTGAAATTTCATCAACTTTATGAGAAGTTTTAAAATAACTTTTACGTTTATTAGAAGGCGGAATAGCAGACAAAGTCTTCTGAATCCCATCAGCAATAAAACCTTTTATATTCACAGGGACATCATGTACATTAGATGTTGAAGGAACAACAGGCATTGTACTAGTACTGATGGATACATTCTCTGCATGTAAAATCTTTTCATGACAACTGTTACATACTACAGCTGGAGATATAATCTCCGCTAACTTACAACAGATACAATTATCTTTGGTAGAACTGTTATCAGGCAGCAGGGATCCAACAGTGGTTTCTCAGGATCAGATTGAGACATCTTGCAAATGTAAGAAAAACAACATATAAAGCAAAATTATCAATTTCCTTATATGGCAGTTTTAGGATTGGGAAAAAAATTCAAACAGCATAGCCATCTGAGCATAGAAAAAGGCAAGAGGCATATCAGAAATGGGGTTTAAATAATTAAAATTATTTGGCGCCAAGTATGATGTGCAACACAAAATTAAATATTTTGGTGCTAACAACATCCGGAAATGATGTAACTCGCATCATGGCAGACGCAACCTTGTGCATGGAGACATGGCATCAACTAAGACGCCGGAAATGACAAATTTGCGTCACCGAACGTACCTTTGTGGCAAAAAAATTCTTGCTCCAAGAATGATGCAATAAATATCAGCATTTTGCAGTCTCACAAGCCTAATTTTGCCCGTGAAAATTAATGAAACACAGTCAATTTTAAAGAAAAGACTATACCGCAGGTAAGAAAAAATAACTTCCTAAATATGTTTTCCCAATTTTGAAACTGAAAGTCTGCAAAAGGAAATACATAAACCTGACTCTTGGCAAATATAAGTACAATACAAATATTTAGAACTTTACATTAATACATAAAGTGCCAAACCATAGCTGAGAGTGTCTTAAGTAATGAAAACATACTTACGAAAGACACCCATCCATATATAGCAGATAGCCAAACCAGTACTGAAACAGTTATCAGTAGAGTTAATGGAATATGAGAGTAGATCGTCGATCTGAAAAGGGAGGTAGGAGATGAATCTCTACAACCGAAAACAGAGAACCTATGAAAAGATTTTCCGCGATGAAAAGATTTTCCGCGAGGAAAATCATAGAATTCAACAGGTGATACTCCCTTCACATCCCTCTGACATTCATTGTACTCTGAGAGGAATAGGGCTTCAAAATGCTGAGAAGCGCATATCACAGAAGAAAATCAAGCACAAACTTACTTCACCACCTCCATAGGGAGGCAAAGTTTGTAAAACTGAATTGTGGGTGTGGTGAGGGGTGTATTTATAGGCATTTTGAGGTTTGGGAAACTTTGCCCCTCCTGGTATGATTGTATATCCCATACGTCACTAGCTCATGGACTCTTACCAATTACATGAAAGAAATACCACGTTTATCATTGCTGAAACTATCTTTATGTAAAAGGGATGCTAGGATTGCTTTCCCGAATATTCATTATTATAATTGGGCTACATTGTTTAAATATGCGGCAGATTGGATCACCGAAAAGGGATATGTTACTTTCTGGGACATAGAATCGGATTTAGTTTTTCCATTTTCCTTAAACGCAATTTTACACTGTCCCGTAGCTAAACTGCTGTCTAATATTATTAGTCTATTATCATTTGCTAACATTATTCGAGTCTGGCATAAAATGTGTTCAGAAGTGGGCTCTATACCATTCACCTCTGTTTATTTACCCATCTCTGGCAACCCAGAGTTTCCAGCTGGAATATGCTCTGTAAATTTTCAAAAGTGGAATAACCAAGGTCTTTTGTATATTATCCAGGTGCTTGAACCACAATTGTTTTATATGAAACCATTTTATCAGATAGTAGCAGAATATGTTATCTCGAGATCAGACTTTTTTTGCGTATTTCCAATTACATCACTATGTTCAAATGATTAGAACAAAATATGGAACGGATTGGTCCCTTGGAAGCTTGGAAGAAACTATAAAAGCTTATAAGAAAGGGAACTTTTCCATTTCCAAGTTTAATACCACTCTAGTATGCCATGTAGGACAGCAACAAATGAACGTTCTGCTACAAAAATGGAATAAGCTTTTTCCAGAGGTAACTTCGGATGATATTCAATTATGGGGTTTTTTTTACAAAGAAAACAAAGACCTCCAACGCATGCAAAGAATCACAATTCAAAAATAGCAAAATGGGAATTTATGTTCCAGATGTAGTTTTGATCAGGCGGATCTTTTGCATTGCTTTTGGCGGTGTCCGAAGATACGACAGTTCTGGCGGAAAATCAATTTTTGGCTTAATAAATTCCTAAATCCTCAGCTTAGGCTAACACCCCAATATATTTTCTCTTTCTTGTCAAATCAGATACAAAGCTTAAGAATATCCCTTTAATTAATACCGTAATTATAATAGGACATAGCCTGATTTTAGAAAAATGGAAGGCCAGAGTTGCCCCTAACATTGCAGAGTTTGTCAAACGAATAGAAACACAAATGATAATAGAATAATATAACTTGTTTTAATGAGAAGCAGATAGATTTTTTTTTTTGCCAAATGGTTTAGGGTCATTCAAACAATGTCAATGGGAGCATAAAGAGAACTGATTTATCCCTTTGTCAATCTGTTTATTTCCAATTAAACATTCTTAATGATAGATTTCCAGTATCGTGGATGCAAAAAGCTTTGTGGTTGGTTTGTTGTTTTTTTTCTCTCCCCCCCCCTCCTCCTCTTCTTGGTAATTAATGGGTAAACTCCCTCATCAGTCCTTACTCAATTATATATTGTATATATTTTTTTCTTTCTGTAATCAAATATTGCAAGAAAATGTAATAAAAAAAAACAAAACAAAAAAAACATTAAACTGTAGATAAGATGTCCTAATAGGTAGGTGGGCACCAAAATTTCTAAGTGCTCATTCTGATCAGAATCAGAGGCCTTACAGAAACAAAATAGCTATAAAATGTTCTTGTAATCAAGGCAGAAAGTTATCAAACTGCTTTTCAAAGATTATTATTAGTATTATTATCAGTTATTTGTAGAGCGCCAACAGATTTCGCAGCGCTATAAACATAGGCGGTATACAAGATAACATTTATAGGGATCAAATGGGTAGAGGGCCCTACCGAGAGTTGCACTGTTGTAGTCGGCTCTTATGAAGGTGATCTACAAACAGCTGGGCTCATAGGCTTACATGCTAAGGGGTTCAAGGGGATAGCAATGGAGTTAGGAAAGGTTAGTGTAAGTTGTATGCATTCCTGAATAGTAGTCTTTAGGGAGCGCTTGAAACTGTTAAAACTAGGGGAGATTTTTGTGGAGCGAGGCAGGGAGTTCCACAAGATGGGAGCCAGTCTGGAGAAGTCATGTAAACGGGAATGTGAGGAAGTAACAAGAGAGGAGGAGAGTAGGAGATTGTGAGCAGAGCAAATGGGACGGGAGGGAGAGTATCTGGAGACAAGGTCTGAAATGTAGGGGGGAGCAGTGCAGTTGAGGGCTTTGTATGTCAGAGTGAGAATTTTGTGTTGTGGGCAAGAGGAAGCCAGTGAAGGGATTGGCAGAGAGCTGCAGCAGATGAAGAGCAACGTGCAAGGAAGATGAGCCTGGCAGAGGCATTCATTATGGATTGTAAAGGAGCTAGGCGGCAGCTAGGTAGACCAGAGAGGACAGAGTTGCAATAGTCGAGGCGGTAAAGGATGAAAGAAAGGATTAAAATCTTAGTTGTGTCTTGTGTAAGGAAATGTCTAATTTTAGAGATGTTTTTAAGGTGGAAGCGGCAGGCTTTAGCCAAGGACTGAATCTGAGCAGTGAAAGAAAGGTCTGAGTCAAGAATGACCCCAAGACATTGGGCATGCGGGTTAGGAGTAATGATGGAATTATGAACAGTTATAGAAAATTGGGGGGTGGAGATTTTGGAAGAAGGGGGGAAAATAAGGAGTTCCATTTTGGAGAGATTTAGCTTAAGGTAATGAGAGGACATCCAAGATAAGATATGAGAAAGACAGTTAGTGACACGGGTTAGTAAGGAAGGAGGTAGGTCTGGTGCTGAGAGGTAGATTTGGGTGTCATCGGCATACAAATGGTATTGAAACCTGTGGGACTTTATTAAGGAACCTAATGATGAAGGGAACCGAGGACAGAGCCTTGAGGTACCCCAACAGAAAGTGGTAATGGGGCAGAGGATGCTCCAGTGAAGGCTACACTAAAGCTACGGTTAGATAGATAGGAAGAGAACCACAAGAGAGCGGTGTCACAGATGCCGAAGGATTGGAGGGTTTGGAGCAAAAAAGGGGGGTCGACCGTGTCAAAGGCTGCAGACAGATCAACGAGGATAAGCAGAGAGAAGTGGCCTTTGGATTTTGCTGTAAGTAGATCATTGGTAACCAGTGCATGTTTTAGACATGAGGGAAATATACCAGTGCTGAGGGAGAGGTTGAAAATGTGTGCGAGTATAGGGGTAAGGGTAGAAGAGAGGGAGGGGACTAGCTGTGAGGGGATGGGGTCAAGGGGACAAGTAGTGAGGGGGGAGGATAGTATAAGGGCAGAAATGCATTCCTCTGCAACTGGGGCAAAAGAGATAAATTTATGGGTGTTTGGGTTTTGGATGATTGTGAGCTTTTTATGTTGAGAGCCGATTTCATTTCTGATGGAGTCAATTTTGTTATTAAAGTGGCTGGCAAAATCTTGAGCTGAGAGAGAAGTTATATTAGGAGGTGTGGGTGGGCGCCTGGGCGGAGAAGAGTATTGAACATAGAAAAACATAATTTATGTAAGAACTTACCTGATAAATTCATTTCTTTCATATTAGCAAGAGTCCATGAGCTAGTGACGTATGGGATATACATTCCTACCAGGAGGGGCAAAGTTTCCCAAACCTCAAAATGCCTATAAATACACCCCTCACCACACCCACAAATCAGTTTAACGTATAGCCAAGAAGTGGGGTGATAAGAAAAAAGTGCGAAAGCATAAAAAATAAGGAATTGGAATAATTGTGCTTTATACAAAAAAATCATAACCACCACAAAAAAGGGGGGGCCTCATGGACTCTTGCTAATATGAAAGAAATTAATTTATCAGGTAAGTTCTTACATAAATTATGTTTTCTTTCATGTAATTAGCTAGCAAGAGTCCATGAGCTAGTGACGTATGGGATAATGACTACCCAAGATGTGGATCTTCCACGCAAGAGTCACTAGAGAGGGAGGGCTAAAATAAAGACAGCCAATTCCGCTTAAAAAATTCCACACCCAAAACAAAGTTTAAATCTTATAATGAAAAAAACTGAAATTATAAGCAGAAGAATCAAACTGAAACAGCTGCCTGAAGTACTTTTCTACCAAAAACTGCTTCAGAAGAAGAAAACACATCAAAATGGTAGAATTTAGTAAAAGTATGCAAAGAAGACCAAGTGGCTGCTTTGCAAATCTGATCGACTGAAGCTTCATTCCTAAACGCCCAGGAAGTAGAAACTGACCTAGTAGAATGAGCTGTAATCCTTTGAGGCGGAGTTTTACCCGACTCGACATAAGCATGATGAATCAAAGATTTTAACCAAGATGCCAAAGAAATGGCAGAAGCCTTCTGACCTTTCCTAGAACCGGAAAAGATAACAAATAGACTAGAAGTCTTTCGGAAATCCTTAGTAGCTTCAACATAATATTTCAAAGCTCTAACTACATCCAAAGAATGCAACGACTTTTCCTTAGAATTCTTAGGATTAGGACACAATGAAGGAACCACAATTTCCCTACTAATGTTGTTAGAATTCACAACCTTAGGTAAAAATTTAAAAGAAGTTCGCAACACCGCCTTATCCTGATGAAAAATCAGAAAAGGAGACTCACAAGAAAGAGCAGATAATTCAGAAACTCTTCTAGCAGAAGAGATGGCCAAAAGAAACAAAACTTTCCAAGAAAGTAATTTAATGTCCAGCGAATGCATAGGTTCAAACGGAGGAGCTTGAAGAGCCCCCAGAACCAAATTCAAACTCCAAGGAGGAGAAATTGACTTAATAACAGGTTTTATACGAGCCAAAGCTTGTACAAAACAATGAATATCAGGAAGACTAGCAATCTTTCTGTGAAAAAGAACAGAAAGAACAGAGATTTGTCCTTTCAAGGAACTTGCAGACAAACCTTTATCCAAACCATCCTGAAGAAACTGTAAAATTCTAGGAATTCTAAAAGAATGCCAAGAAAAATTATGAGAAAAACACCAAGAAATGTAAATCTTCCAGACTCGATAATATATCTTCCTACATACAGTTTTACGAGCCTGTAACATAGTATTAATCACAGAGTCAGAGAAACCTCTATGACTGAGAATCAAGCGTTCAATCTCCATACCTTCAAATTTAAGGATTTGAGATCCTGATGGAAAAAAGGACCTTGCGATAGAAGGTCTGGTCTTAACGGAAGAGTCAACGGTTGGCAAGTGGCCATCCGGACAAGATCCGCATACCAAAACCTGTGAGGCCATGCTGGAGCCACCAGCAGAACAAACGAGCACTCCTTTAGAATCTTGGAAATCACTCTTGGAAGAAGAACTAGAGGCGGAAAGATATAGGCAGGATGATACTTCCAAGGAAGTGACAATGCATCCACTGCCTCCGCTTGAGGATCCCTGGATCTGGACAGATACCTGGGAAGCTTCTTGTTTAGATGAGAAGCCATCAGATCTATTTCTGGAAGTCCCCACATTTGAACAATCTGAAGAAATACCTCTGGGTGAAGAGACCATTCGCCCGGATGTAACGTTTGGCGACTGAGATAATCCGCTTCCCAATTGTCTATACCTGGGATATGAACCACAGAAATTAGACAGGAGCTGGATTCCGCCCATACCAGTATTCGAGATACTTCTTTCATAGCCAGAGGACTGTGAGTCCCTCCTTGATGATTGACATATGCCACGGTTGTGACATTGTCCGTCTGAAAACAAATGAACGACTCTCTCTTTAGAAGAGGCCATGACTGAAGAGCTCTGAAAATTGCACGGAGTTCCAAAATGTTGATTGGTAATCTCACCTCCTGAGAATCCCAAACCCCTTGTGCTGTCAGAGACCCCCAAACAGCTCCCCAACCTGTCAGACTTGCATCTGTTGAAATCACAGTCCAGGTCGGAAGAACAAAAGAAGCCCCCTGAACTAAACGATGGTGATCTGTCCACCACGTCAGAGAGTGTCGTACAATCGGTTTTAAAGATATTAATTGAGATATCTTTGTATAATCCCTGCACCACTGGTTCAGCATACAGAGCTGAAGAGGTCGCATGTGAAAACGAGCAAAGGGGATCGCGTCCGATGCAGCAGTCATAAGACCTAGAATTTCTATGCATAAGGCTACCGAAGGGAATGATTGAGACTGAAGGTTTCGACAAGCTGAAACCAATTTTAGACGTCTCTTGTCTGTCAGAGACAGAGTCATGGACACTGAATCTATCTGGAAACCTAAAAAGGTTACCCTTGTCTGAGGAATCAATGAACTTTTTGGTAAATTGATCCTCCAACCATGTTCTCGAAGAAACAATACAAGTCGATTCGTAAGAGATTCTGCAGAATGTGAAGACTGAGCAAGTACCAAGATATCGTCCAAATAAGGAAATACCACAATACCCTGTTCTCTGATTACAGAGAGAAGGGCACCGAGAACCTTTGTAAAAATCCTTGGAGCTGTTGCTAGGCCAAACGGCAGAGCCACAAACTGGTAATGCTTGTCTAGAAAAGAGAATCTCAGAAACTGATAGTGATCTGGATGAATCGGAATATGCAGATATGCATCCTGTAAATCTATTGTGGACATATAATGCCCTTGCTGAACAAAAGGCAGAATAGTCCTTATAGTTACCATCTTGAATGTTGGTATCCTTACATAATGATTCAATATTTTTAAATCCAGAACTGGTCTGAAGGAATTCTCCTTCTTTGGTACAATGAAAAGATTTGAGTAAAACCCCAGCCCCTGTTCCAAAACTGGAACTGGCATAATTACTCCAGCCAACTCTAGATCTGAAACACATTTCAGAAATGCTTGAGCCTTCACTGGATTTACTGGGACACGGGAAAGAAAAAATCTTCTTGCAGGAGGCCTTATCTTGAAGCCTATTCTGTACCCTTGTGAAACAATGTTCTGAATCCAAAGATTGTGAATCGAATTGATCCAAATTTCTTTGAAAAATCGTAATCTGCCCCCTACCAGCTGAGCTGGAATGAGGGCCGCACCTTCATGTTGACTTGGGAGCTGGCTTTGGCTTTCTAAAAGGCTTGGATTTATTCCAGACTGGAGATGGTTTCCAAACTGATACTGCTCCTGTAGGGGAAGGATCAGGCTTTTGTTCCTTATTGTGACAAAAGGAACAAAAACGATTAGTAGACCTAAATTTACCTTTAGATTTTTTATCCTGTGGTAAAAAAGTTCCTTTCCCCCCAGTAACAGTTGAAATAATAGAATCCAATTGTGAACCAAATAATTTATTACCCTGGAAAGAAAGGGAAAGCAAAGTTGACTTAGAAGACATATCAGCATTCCAAGTTTTAAGCCATAAAGCTCTTCTAGCTAAAATAGCTAGAGACATATACCTGACATCAACCCTAATGATATCAAAGATGGCATCACAAATAAAATTATTAGCATGTTGAAGAAGATTAACAATGCTATGAGAATTATGATCTGATACTTGTTGCGCTAAAGCTTCCAACCAAAAAGTTGAAGCTGCAGCAACATCCGCTAAAGATATAGCAGGTCTAAGAAGATTACCTGAACATAAGTAAGCTTTTCTTAGAAATGATTCAATTTTCCTATCTAAAGGATCCTTTAAGGAAGTACTATCTGCCGTAGGAATAGTAGTACGTTTAGCAAGAGTCGAGATAGCCCCATCAACCTTAGGGATTTTGTCCCAAAACTCTAATCTGTCAGATGGCACAGGATATAATTGCTTAAAACGTTTAGAAGGAGTGAATGAATTGCCCAAATTATTCCATTCCCTGGAAATTACTTCAGAAATAGCATCAGGGACAGGAAAAACTTCTGGAATAACTACAGGAGATTTAAAAACCTTATTTAAACGTTTAGATTTAGTATCAAGAGGACCAGATTCCTCTATCTCTAATGCAATTAAGACTTCTTTAAGTAAAGAAGGAATAAATTCCATTTTGAATAAATATGAAGATTTATCAGCATCAACCTCTGAAACTGAATCCTCTGAACCAGAGGAAACATTATCAGAATCAGAATGATGATGTTCATTTAAAAATTCATCTGAAAAATGAGAAGTTTTAAAAGACCTTTTACGTTTACTAGAAGGAGGAATAACAGACATAGCCTTCTTAATGGATTTAGAAACAAAATCTCTTATGTTAACAGGAACACTCTGAGTATTAGATGTTGATGGAACAGCAACAGGTAATGTAACATTACTAAAGGAAATATTATCTGCATTAACAAGTTTGTCATGACATTCATTACAAACAACAGCTGGAGGAACAGATACCACAAGTTTACAGCAAATACACTTAACTTTGGTAGATCCAACATCAGGCAGCAATTTTCCAGAAGTATCTTCTGATTCAGGGTCAATCTGAGACATCTTGCAATATGTAATAGAAAAAAACATAATTTATGCTTACCTGATAAATTTATTTCTCTTGTAGTGTATCCAGTCCACGGATCATCCATTACTTATGGGATATTAACTCCTCCCCAACAGGAAGTGCAAGAGGATTCACCCAGCAGAGCTGCTATATAGCTCCTCCCCTAACTGCCATTACCAGTCATTCGACCGAAAACATGCAGAGAAAGGAAAACCATAGGGTACAGTGGTGACTGTAGTTTAATGGAAAAATTACCTGCCTTAAAGTGACAGGGCGGGCCGTGGACTGGATACACTACAAGAGAAATAAATTTATCAGGTAAGCATAAATTATGTTTTCTCTTGTTAAGTGTATCCAGTCCACGGATCATCCATTACTTATGGGATACCAATACCAAAGCTAAAGTACACGGATGACGGGAGGGACAGGCAGGCTCTTTATACGGAAGGAACCACTGCCTGAAGAACCTTTCTCCCAAAAACAGCCTCCGAAGAAGCAAAAGTGTCAAATTTGTAAAATTTGGAAAAAGTATGAAGAGAAGACCAAGTTGCAGCTTTGCAAATCTGTTCAACAGAAGCCTCATTCTTAAAGGCCCAAGTGGAAGCCACAGCTCTAGTAGAATGTGCTGTAATTCTTTCAGGAGGCTGCTGTCCAGCAGTCTCATAGGCTAACCGTATTATGCTACGAAGCCAAAAAGAGAGAGAGGTAGCCGAAGCTTTTTGACCTCTCCTCTGACCAGAATAAACGACAAACAGGGAAGACGTTTGTCGAAAATCCTTAGTTGCCTGTAGATAAAATTTCAGGGCACGGACTACATCTAGATTGTGTAGCAGACGTTCCTTTTTCGAAGAAGGATTAGGACACAAAGATGTAACCACAATCTCTTGATTGATATTCCTGTTAGTGACCACCTTAGGTAGGAACCCAGGTTTAGTACGCAGAACTACCTTGTCTGAATGAAAAATCAGATAAGGAGAATCACAATGTAAGGCAGATAACTCAGACTCTTCGAGCCGAGGAAATCGCCATTAAAAACAGAACTTTCCAAGATAACAACTTGATATCAATGGAATGAAGGGGTTCAAACGGAACCCCCTGTAAAACATTAAGAACTAAGTTCAAACTCCATGGTGGAGCAACAGTTTTAAACACAGGCTTGATCCTAGCTAAAGCCTGACAAAAAGCTTGAACGTCCGGAACTTCTGACAGACGTTTGTGTAAAAGAATGGACAGAGCTGAAATCTGTCCCTTTAAGGAACTAGCGGATAAACCCTTTTCTAAACCTTCTTGTAGAAAAGACAATATCCTCGGAATCCTAACCTTACTCCATGAGTAACTCTTGGATTCGCACCAATATAAGTATTTGCGCCATATCTTATGGTAAATCTTTCTGGTAACAGGCTTCCTAGCCTGTATTAAGGTATCAATAACTGACTCAGAAAAACCACGTTTTGATAAAATCAAGTGTTCAATTTCCAAGCAGTCAGCTTCAGAGAAATTAGATTTTGATGTTTGAAGGGACCCTGGATCAGAAGGTCCTGTTTCAGAGGTAGCGACCAAGGTGGACAGGATGACATGTCCACTAGATCTGCATACCAAGTCCTGCGTGGCCATGCAGGCGCTATTAGAATCACTGATGCTCTCTCCTGTTTGATTCTGGCAATCAATCGAGGAAGCATCGGGAAGGGTGGAAACACATAAGCCATCCCGAAGGTCCAAGGTGCTGTCAAAGCATCTATCAGAACCGCTCCCGGATCCCTGGATCTGGACCCGTAACGAGGAAGCTTGGCGTTCTGTCGAGACGCCATGAGATCTATCTCTGGTTTGCCCCAACGTCGAAGTATTTGGGCAAAGACCTCCGGATGAAGTTCCCACTCCCCCGGATGAAAAGTCTGACGACTTAAGAAATCCGCCTCCCAGTTCTCCACTCCCGGGATGTGGATTGCTGACAGGTGGCAAGAGTGAGACTCTGCCCAGCGAATTATCTTTGATACTTCCATCATTGCTAGGGAGCTTCTTGTCCCTCCCTGATGGTTGATGTAAGCTACAGTCGTGATGTTGTCCGACTGAAACCTGATGAACCCCCGAGTTGTTAACTGGGGCCAAGCCAGAAGGGCATTGAGAACTGCTCTCAATTCCAGAATGTTTATTGGTAGGAGACTCTCCTCCTGATTCCATTGTCCCTGAGCCTTCAGAGAATTCCAGACAGCGCCCCAACCTAGTAGGCTGGCGTCTGTTGTTACAATTGTCCAGTCCGGCCTGCTGAATGGCATCCCCCTGGACAGATGTGGCCGAGAAAGCCACCATAGAAGAGAATTTCTGGTCTCTTGATCCAGATTCAGAGTAGGGGACAAGTCTGAGTAATCCCCATTCCACTGACTTAGCATGCACAATTGCAGCGGTCTGAGATGTAGACGTGCAAAGGGTACTATGTCCATTGCTGCTACCATTAAGCCGATCACCTCCATGCATTGAGCTACTGACGGGTGTTGAATGGAATGAAGGACACGGCATGCATTTTGAAGCTTTGTTAACCTGTCTTCTGTCAGGTAAATCTTCATTTCTACAGAATCTATAAGAGTCCCCAAGAAGGGAACTCTTGTGAGTGGAAAGAGAGAACTCTTCTTTTCGTTCACCTTCCATCCATGCGACCTTAGAAATGCCAGTACTAACTCTGTATGAGACTTGGCAGTTTGAAAGCTTGAAGCTTGTATCAGAATGTCGTCTAGGTACGGAGCTACCGCAATTCCTCGCGGTCTTAGTACCGCCAGAAGAGCACCCAGAACCTTTGTGAAGATTCTCGGAGCCGTAGCCAATCCGAATGGAAGAGCTACAAACTGGTAATGCCTGTCTAGAAAGGCAAACCTTAGATACCGGTAATGATCTTTGTGAATCGGTATGTGAAGGTAAGCATCCTTTAAATACACTGTGGTCATGTACTGACCCTTTTGGATCATGGGTAAAATTGTCCGAATAGTTTCCATTTTGAACGATGGAACTCTTAGGAATTTGTTTAGGATCTTTAAATCCAAGATTGGCCTGAAAGTTCCCTCTTTTTTGGGAACCACAAACAGATTTGAGTAAAACCCTTGTCCTTGTTCCGACCGCGGAACCGGATGGATCACTCCCATTAATAAAAGATCTTGTACGCAGCGTAGAAACGCCTCTTTCTTTATTTGGTTTGTTGACAACCTTGACAGATGAAATCTCCCTCTTGGGGGAGAGAATTTGAAGTCTAGAAGGTATCCCTGAGATATGATCTCTAACGCCCAGGGATCCTGGACATCTCTTGCCCAAGCCTGGGCGAAGAGAGAAAGTCTGCCCCCCACTAGATCCGTTCCCGGATCGGGGGCCCTCGATTCATGCTGTCTTAGGGGCAGCAGCAGGTTTCCTGGCCTGCTTGCCCTTGTTCCAGGACTGGTTAGGTCTCCAGCCTTGTCTGTAGCGAGCAACAGCTCCTTCCTGTTTTGGTGCAGAGGAAGTTGATGCTGCTCCTGCTTTGAAATTACTAAAGGAACGAAAATTAGACTGTCTAGCCTTAGGTTTGGCTCTGTCTTGAGGCAGGGCATGGCCTTTACCTCCTGTAATGTCAGCGATAATTTCTTTCAACCCGGGCCCGAATAAGGTCTGCCCTTTGAAAGGTATATTAAGCAATTTAGATTTAGAAGTAACGTCAGCTGACCAGGATTTTAGCCACAGTGCTCTGCGTGCCTGAATGGCGAATCCGGAATTCTTAGCCGTAAGTTTAGTTAAATGTACTACGGCATCTGAAATAAATGAGTTAGCTAACTTAAGGGCTTTAAGCTTGTGTGTAATCTCATCTAATGGAGCTGATTCAAGTGTCTCTTCCAGAGACTCAAACCAAAATGCTGCTGCAGCCGTGACAGGCGCAATGCATGCAAGAGGTTGCAATATAAAACCTTGTTGAACAAACATTTTCTTAAGGTAACCCTCTAACTTTTAATCCATTGGATCTGAAAAGGCACAGCTATCCTCCACCGGGATAGTGGTACGCTTAGCTAAAGTAGAAACTGCTCCCTCCACCTTAGGGACCGTTTGCCATAAGTCCCGTGTGGTGGCGTCTATTGGAAACATCTTTCTAAATATCGGAGGGGGTGAGAACGGCACACCGGGTCTATCCCACTCCTTAGTAACAATTTCAGTAAGTCTCTTAGGTATAGGAAAAACGTCAGTACTCGCCGGTACCGCAAAATATTTATCCAACCTACACATTTTCTCTGGTATTGCAACTGTGTTACAATCATTCAGAGCCGCTAACACCTCCCCTAGTAATACACGGAGGTTTTCCAGCTTAAATTTAAAATTTGAAATATCTGAATCCAGTTTGTTTGGATCAGAACCGTCACCCGCAGAATGAAGCTCTCCGTCCTCATGTTCTGCAAATTGTGACGCAGTGTCTGACATGGCCCTAATATTATCAGCGCACTCTGTTCTCACCCCAGAGTGATCACGCTTACCTCTTAGTTCTGGTAATTTAGCCAAAACTTCAGTCATAACAGTAGCCATATCCTGTAATGTGATTTGTAATGGCCGCCCAGATGTACTCGGCGCTACAATATCACGCACCTCCCGAGCGGGAGATGCAGGTACTGACACGTGAGGCGAGTTAGTCGGCATAACTCTCCCCTCGTTGTTTGGTGAAATATGTTCAATTTGTACAGATTGACTTATTTAAAGTAGCATCAATACAGTTAGTACATAAATTTCTATTGGGCTCCACTTTGGCTTTAGCACATATAGCACAGATATCTTCCTCTGAATCAGACATGTTTAACACACTAGCAAATAAACTAGCAACTTGGAAATACTTTTCAAGTAATTTACTATAATATGAAAACGTACTGTGCCTATAAGAAGCACAGAAAAAGTTGACAGTTGAAAATTAATAAACTGAAAAGTTATAGCATCAAGTCTTTGTAAAAAACACAATTTTAGCAAAGGATTGCTCCCATTAGCAAAGGATAACTAACCCTGATAGCAGAAAAAAAAAAAAAATACAGAAATAAACGTTTTTTTATCACAGTCAACTACAATCTCACAGCTCTGCTGTGAGTGATTACCTCCCTCAAAACAAGTTTTGAAGACCCCTGAGTTCTGTAGAGATGAACCGGATCATGCAGGGAAGACAATAAACTTCTGACTGAATTTTTTGATGCGTAGCAAAAGCACCAAAAAAGGCCCCTCCCCCTCACACATAACAGTGAGAGAGATCAGTAAACTGTCATAAATTAAATAAAACGACTGCCAAGTGGAAAAAAATAGTGCCCAAAACATTTTTTCACCCAGTACCTCAGAAAATTAAACGATTTTACATGCCAGCAAAAAACGTTTAACATTAATAAATTGAGTGTTATTAAAAAGCCTGTTGCTAGTCCCTGCAAATTAGGCTAAAGTTTTATGCATACAGTATAATTCCAGTGAAGTGCCATTCCCCAGAATACTGAAGTGTAAAATATACATACATGACAGCCTGATACCAGTTGCTGCTACTGCATTTAAGGCTGAGTTTACATTATATCGGTATGGCAGAATTTTCTCATCAATTCCATTGTCAGAAAATAATAAGCTGCTACATACCTCTTTGCAGATTAATCTGCCCGCTGTCCCCTGATCTGAAGTTTACCTCTCCTCAGATGGCCGAGAAACAGCAATATGATCTTAACTACTCCGGCTAAAATCATAGAAAAACTCAGGTAGATTCTTCTTCAAATTCTACCAGAGAAGGAATAACACACTCCGGTGCTATTATAAAATAACAAACTTTTGATTGAAGGTATGAAACTAAGTATAATCACCACAGTCCTCTCACACATCCTATCTATTCGTTGGGTGCAAGAGAATGACTGGTAATGGCAGTTAGGGGAGGAGCTATATAGCAGCTCTGCTGGGTGAATCCTCTTGCACTTCCTGTTGGGGAGGAGTTAATATCCCATAAGTAATGGATGATCCGTGGACTGGATACACTTAACAAGAGAAACAACATATAAAGCAAAATTGATCAAATTCCTTAAATGACAGTTTCAGGAATGGGAAAAAATGCCAGTGAACAAGCTTCTAGCAACCAGAAGCAAATAAACAATGAGACTTAAATAATGTGGAGACAATAATGACGCCCATATTTTTTAGCGCCAAAAAAGACGCCCACATTATTTGGCGCCTAAATGCTTTTAGTGCCAAAAATGACGCCACATCCGGTAACGCAGACACTTTTGGCGCAAAAACGTCAAAAATGACGCAACTTCCGATGACAAGAACGACGCCGGAAATAACAAATAATTTTTTGCGCCAAAAAAGTCCGCGCCAAGAATGACGCAATAAAATTAAGCATTTTCAGCCCCCGCGAGCCTAACAGCCCACAGGGAAAAAAGTCAAATTTTAAGGTAAGAAAAAAATTGATTATTCAAATGCATTATCCCAAATAATGAAACTGACTATCTGAAATAAGGAATATTGAACATCCTGAATCAAGGCAAATAAAAGTTTAAACACAAAAATTTAGAACTTTATATAAAAGTGCCCAACCATAGCTTAGAGTGTCACAAAAATAAGACTTACTTACCCCAGGACACTCATCTACATGTAGTAGAAAGCCAAACCAGTACTGAAACGAGAATCAGTAGAGGTAATGGTATATAAGAGTATATCGTCGATCTGAAAAGGGAGGTAAGAGATGAATCTCTACGACCGATAACAGAGAACCTATGAAATAGACCCCGTAGAAGGAGATCATTGAATTCAAATAGGCAATACTCTCTTCACATCCCTCTGACATTCACTGCACGCTGAGAGGAAAACCGGGCTCCAACCTGATGTGGAGCGCATATCAACGTAGAATCTAGCACAAACTTACTTCACCACCTCCACAGGAGGCAAAGTTTGTAAAACTGATTTGTGGGTGTGGTGAGGGGTGTATTTATAGGCATTTTGAGGTTTGGAAAACTTTGCCCCTCCTGGTAGGAATGTATATCCCATACGTCACTAGCTCATGGACTCTTGCTAATTACATGAAAGAAATAGACATTTTGGGTTTAAAGGAAAGAGTAGAGATGAGAGTAGAGAAGTATTGTTGATTATAAAGATTAAGGGCAGAATAGTATAAGTTCAAGATGAACTTGTAGTAAAGAAAGTCAGCTGAACTCTGAGATTTTCTCCAGTGTCTCCAGATTCTATACAACCAACCAATTCAAGAAAAGTATTTCCTTTTGTTTATAACAACTTGTACATCTATGTGCTCAACCTGCAAGCTTGCAAAATTCAATCACTCCAATTCCCCATCCTATATAAGATTAAATAAATTCATTTGTATACAGATACAAGATAAAGATCATCTCAGTACTGTCTTTCCCAGGTTGCCTTAAAAGACCAGTCAACACAATAGATTTGCATAATCAAAAAATGCATGATAAAAAGACAATGCAATAGCACTTAGTCTGAACTTCAAATGAGTAGTAGATTTTTTTTTCCTGATAAATCTCAAAGTTATGTCTATTTCCACTTCTGTATTATGAGACAGCTATCAGCCAATCACAAACGCATCTATGTATATTCTGTAAACTCTTGCACATGCTCGGTAGTAGCTGGTGAATCAAAAAGTGTAAAAATGTTAATGAAAGTAAATTGAAAAGTTGTTAAAAATTGCCTGCTCTATCTGAATCATGAAAGTTTAAATTTTGACTTAAAGGGACAGTCAACTCAAAATATTTTATTGTTTAAAAAGATAGATAATCTCCTTTTTACCCATTCCCCAGTTTTGCACAGCCAATATGGTTATATTAATATACTTTTATCCTCTGTGATTACCTTGTATCTAAGCATATTGTGACAGCCCCCTGATCACATCACTTTTTATTTACTATCTATTGACTTGCATTTTAGCCAATTAGTGCTGTGTTGTGCACAACTCCACGGGTGTGAGCACAAAAGTTATCTATATGTCCCACATGAACTAGCAGTCTCCTGTTGTGAAAAGCAAATACAAAAATCATGTGATTAAGAGGCTGTCTATAGTGGCTTAGAAACAGGCAAAAAATTTAGATGTTTAAAATGTTTTATATGGTATATTAATATAACAATGTTGGTTATACAGAGCTGGGGAATGGGTAGTAAAGGCGTTATTTATCTTTTTAAACAATAGCAATTTTAGTGTTGACTGTCCCTTTAAGATTACTTTTATTATTTTATGTATAACAGTCTATTATACCTAAATTCTACAAACCAGTAAACTGAAACACTCTCAGTTAACCAGTGATGTCACTAATCATGACTCTGGAATACTGCAATCATTCCTGCTTTTATTATCTCCAGATACGGACATATACGGAAGTACTAGCTACATTGGCTTTAGAGAACACTCATGCAAAAATTAATTCATATTGACCCTTGTGTGGCAGAATCCCATCTGAAAAAAAGCATTACTGGTCTATATACTAAAATGACAAATATTGATTCATCATCCCAATATAATTTAAATTACCGGCTCATGCATAAGAGAAAATTAAATATATTCCTGTCCATTTCATTCTACATTATTATTTATATTGAAAACATTTTTAAGACAAGGAAATGCGAAGACTCTCATTGTCTTTTAGTGTTGTGTTTCTTACTCAATATAATTTTGTGTGTCTGAACTTCAGCTTTTAAACACGGAAAGGACAATTTCAAAATATTATATTCACAAACATCACAGTCTATGAATAAAACCTCACAGTCTATGAATAAATCAATTGTCAACTCTCTTTTAGATGTAATCTTTATATGGAAATTAATGTAGCAAGACAATGGGGTCAATGTATCAAGCTCCGTGTGGAGCTTGATGCCCCGTGTTTTAAGACCGCTGCTCCATAACCTGTCCGCCTGCACTGAGGCGGCGGACAGGAATCAACCCGATCGAATACGATCAGGTTGATTGACACCCCCCTGCTAGCGGCCAATTGGCCACAAATCTTCAGGGGGCGGCATTGCACCAGCAGTTCACAAGAACCGACAGCATTTATCGATGTACAGCGGACATGATACGCTACATTGTATCATGTCCGCTTGCACTTAAATTGACCCCAATATGTCTAATATTTACCATTTTCTGTAACAGATGAGTAAGCAGAAAATGAATACATCACATTTCCACAGTATTCCTCATAGCATTTAAATGATAAAGTTGCATTTTCTAAATAGGACTTCAACATTCTAAGACTAAAAGTAGTGGGAAAATAAGCAAAGTTACATTAATTTAGCTAGTCCAGAAACCTCTTATATACCGCACCCAACTCATATTTCAAAAGAAGTGAATTAAACTGGTTAAAAACATTCATGTTAAATAAGAAAAAGCTAAAAACAAGGAATGTGCAATTTCAGCTGGGTCACAAGCTGTATGAGCCCTTACATTATCTTATCAGCCAGGGGAAATAACACACCAAACCACTAAACACAGCAATATATTAAATAGCAACCACATATTATGACATTTAAATATTGGAAAACATATTTAACCCACAGACTGCCAGAAAACTACTTAGAGGGACATTGTACATTAGATTTTTCTTTGCATAAATGTTTTGTAGATGTTCCATTTCTATAGCCCATCTAGTAGTATTTTTATAAAAATGTATAGTTTTGCTTATTTTTTAAGAACATTGTGCTGATTTTCAGACTCCTAACCAAGCCCCACAGTGTCACATGTATACACACGTTTACAGACTCCTGCAAGCTTCTGTTTAGGTTATCTGTCTTTTCATATGCATGGAAGGGGGGAGGTGGGGAGTGTCTGCTATTTTTATTTACACAGCCCCTTTCAGTAGGTGTTTCAGACTACCTCATTAACAGTGCTAAACTAGGAGCTCCTAAGTAAGTTTTTAAAAAGTTTTATAATGTATTATTAGATCAGTATCTGTGCATATTCTTGTTTATAGTAGTGTCTATTGCATGCAGTTATATGAAAATTGGTGTATACTGTCCCTTTAACCTTGCTCTAAAGCATTACTGTTGGAGAAACTAAATAAAAAGCCACATATTCTTAATGGCTTACAAAGACATAAAATCCCCACTGGGAGGAACAAGTATACTTAGCAGCAAAGAGGTGTGTAGATGCATAAATGTGAATCACACAACTCGCAATATGGCCGCACAAAGACTCAGCAGGCACTAGCACCATATTGTACACACAGCGTCACACTCTCCTCATTGCACAGTTACCAGCAGACCTCACAGCCTGCGCAGCAACCACTCGCAGAAAAACAAAAGCATGATACATACATGGAATTGTCTTTGTACAAGCTATAAACCCAGAGAGACGTTGCAGACAAAGCTATTTCAAAATGAGCATGCACTAACTCTCCTACATAGCACAGTGACTACTCCTCCTTACTATACCTGTGAAAAAGAGAAAGCAACAGCTCTGAGTATTTGCTATACACCCTGTTTAATGTCATATTTAATAAGCAGTTGCAGATGTCTCAGACCTACCGGCCGGCGAATGAAGAACAACGTGATAGCGCCAACAATGGGAACGTCTCCTATTAGTGGTTCAAAGATAACACGAAGCATCCCATGCAGCTGTCAGACAAAGGAAATTACTTTACTGATAATATATAGGATATATGGGTAGAAATAGATTTTCCATTTTTATAAAAAAAAACACACACACCTTAGAAAATCACTACATTTACATAACCAATGTCATATCTGGCTCTCTTACTTGTACACCCTTTAATCCAGCTTTACAGAAATATTTCTTCACCTCCACGTCAATTTCTATGTCTCCAACATAGCTGTAAGAAAAAGTAGTTAAAAGACCAGTAAATACAGTAGATTTGCATAATTAACAAATGCATGATAACAATAAAAATGCAATAGCACTTAGCCTGAACTTTAAATGAGTAGTAGCTTTTTGTCTGACAAATTTCAGTTTCAATTTCAAGTTATGAATATTTCCAACTCCCCCTGTATCATGTCATAGCAATCAGCCAATCAAATATGTATTCTGTGAATTCTTGCTCAGTAGGAGCTGGTGACTCAAAAAGTGTAAAAATATAAAAAGACTGTGCACATTTTGTTAATGGAAGTAAATTGGAAAGTTGTTTAAAATGGCATGCTCTGTCTGAATCATGGAAGTTTAATTTTGACAAGGTACACATCTAGCATACGAGAGCTGGGTATGGAGAGCAGCATATGATAGCTGGGTATGCAAGAGCTGGGTAAGCAGAGAGAGCAGCAGTGCATGAGAGCTGGGGAAGCAGAGAGGGCAGCAGTGCAGGAGAGCTGGGGAAGCAGAGAGGGCAGCAGTGTATGAGAGCTGGGTAAGCAGAGAGGGCAGCAGTGCATGAGAGCTGGGTAAGCAGAGAGGGCAGCAATGTATGAGAACTGGGTAAGCAGAGAGGGCAACAGTGTATGAGTGCTGGGTAAGCAGAGAGAGCAGCAGTGTATGAGAGCTGGGTAAGCAGAGAGAGCAGCAGTGTATGAGAGCTGGGGAAGCAGAGAGGGCAACAGTGTATGAGTGCTGGGTAAGCAGAGAGAGCAGCAGTGTATGAGTGCTGGGTAAGCAGAGAGGGCAGCAGTGTATGAGAGCTGGGTAGGCAGAGAGAGCAGCAGTGTATGAGAGCTGGGTAAGCAGAGAGAGCAGCAGTGTAGGAGAGCTGGGGAAGCAGAGAGGGCAGCAGTGCAGGAGAGCTGGGGAAGCAGAGAGGGCAGCAGTGTATGAGAGCTGGGGAAGCAGAGAGGGCAGCAGTGTATGAGAGCTGGGGAAGCAGAGAGGGCAGCAGTGCAGGAGAGCTGGGGAAGCAGAGAGGGCAGCAGTGCAGGAGAGCTGGGGAAGCAGAGAGGGCAGCAGTGCAGGAGAGCTGGGGAAGCAGAGAGGGCAGCAGTGCAGGAGAGCTGGGGAAGCAGAGAGGGCAGCAGTGCAGGAGAGCTGAGGAAGCAGAGAGGGCAGCAGTGCAGGAGAGCTGGGGAAGCAGAGAGGGCAGCAGTGTATGAGTGCTGGGTAAGCAGAGAGAGCAGCAGTGTATGAGTGCTCGGTAAGCAGAGAGGGCAGCAGTGTATGAGAGCTGGGTAGGCAGAGAGAGCAGCAGTGTATGAGAGCTGGGGAAGCAGAGAGAGCAGCAGTGTATGAGAGCTGGGGAAGCAGAGAGGGCAGCAGTGCAGGAGAGCTGGGGAAGCAGAGAGGGCAGCAGTGCAGGAGAGCTGGGGAAGCAGAGAGGGCAGCAGTGTATGAGAGCTGGGGAAGCAGAGAGGGCAGCAGTGTATGAGAGCTGGGGAAGCAGAGAGGGCAGCAGTGCAGGAGAGCTGGGGAAGCAGAGAGGGCAGCAGTGCAGGAGAGCTGGGGAAGCAGAGAGGGCAGCAGTGCAGGAGAGCTGGGGAAGCAGAGAGGGCAGCAGTGCAGGAGAGCTGAGGAAGCAAAGAGGGCAGCAGTGCAGGAGAGCTGGGGAAGCAGAGAGGGCAGCAGTGCAGGAGAGCTGGGGAAGCAGAGAGGGCAGCAGTGTATGAGTGCTGGGTAAGCAGAGAGAGCAGCAGTGTATGAGTGCTGGGTAAGCAGAGAGAGCAGCAGTGTATGAGTGCTGGGTAAGCAGAGAGGGCAGCAATGTATGAGAGCTGGGGAAGCAGAGAGGGCAGCAGTGTATGAGAGCTGGGGAAGCAGAGAGGGCAGCAGTGTATGAGTGCTGGGTAAGCAGAGAGAGCAGCAGTGTATGAGTGCTGGGTAAGCATAGAGAGCAGCAGTGTATGAGAGCTGGGTAAGCAGAGAGGACAGCAGTGTATGAGAGCTGGGTAAGCAGAGAGAGCAGCAGTGTATGAGTGCTGGGTAAGCAGAGAGAGCAGCAGTGTATGAGTGCTGGGTAAGCAGAGAGGGCAGCAGTGTATGAGAGCTGGGTAAGCAGAGAGAGCAGCAATGTATGAGAGCTGGGTAAGCAGAGAGAGCAGCAGTGTATGAGTGCTGGGTAAGCAGAGAGGACAGCAGTGTATGAGAGCTGGGTAAGCAGAGAGGACAGCAGTGTATGAGAGCTGGGTAAGCAGAGAGGGCAGCAGTGTATGAGAGCTGGGTAAGCAGAGAGGGCAACAGTGTATGAGTGCTGGGTAAGCAGAGAGAGCAGCAGTGTATGAGTGCTGGGTAAGCAGAGAGGGCAGCAGTGTATGAGAGCTGGGTAAGCAGAGAGAGCAGCAGTGTATGAGAGCTGGGTAAGCAGAGAGAGCAGCAGTGTATGAGAGCTGGGTAAGCAGAGAGAGCAGCAGTGTATGAGTGCTGGGTAAGCAGAGAGAGCAGCAGTGTATGAGAGCTGGGTAAGCAGAGAGAGCAGCAGTGTATGAGAGCTGGGTAAGCAGAGAGAGCAGCAGTGTATGAGAGCTGGGTAAGCAGAGAGGACAGCAGTGTATGAGAGCTGGGTAAGCAGAGAGAGCAGCAGTGTATGAGAGCTGGGTAAGCAGAGAGGGCAGCAGTGTATGAGAGCTGGGTAAGCAGAGAGAGCAGCAGTGTATGAGAGCTGGGTAAGCAGAGAGAGCAGCAGTGTATGAGTGCTAGGTAAGCAGAGAGGACAGCAGTGTATGAGAGCTGGGTAAACAGAGAGAGCAGCAGTGTATGAGAGCTGGGTAAGCAGAGAGGGCAACAGTGTATGAGAGCTGGGTAAACAGAGAGAGCAGCAGTGTATGAGAGCTGGGTAAGCAGAGAGGGCAACAGTGTATGAGTGCTGGGTAAGCAGAGAGGGCAGCAGTGTATGAGAGCTGGGTAAGCAGAGAGAGCAGCAGTGTATGAGTGCTGGGTAAGCAGAGAGGACATCAGTGTATGAGAGCTGGGTAAGCAGAGAAAGCAGCAGTGTATGAGAGATGAGTAAGCAGAGAGGGCAGATTGTTGTATGAGAACATTGGGCGGGTTTGTGGACTCTCCCCACCAAGAAATAAAGGAATTGATCAGGTATGAAATAAATTATGGTTTTCTTTCTATGGAGATGAGGGTCAGTAGGAGGGTCCATGAAAATCCTTACTTGTGGAAACTAATACCTAAGCTGTGGAGTCCACAAAAAATAGGTGGGACAAAAAGGAAAAAAAAGGCAGGCACTTATTTACCAGAAACTATAGCCTGCAGAACCTTCCTGCCAAAAGTTGCCTTGGCCTAGGCAAAAATATCAAATTAATACTATTTGGTGCAAGAGTATACAAACAACCGTGTTGCAACCTTGCAAATTAGTTCTTCTGATGCCTCAGAAAAGATTCAAATGAGCTGTAATACGCAAAGTCAGTGACTGTCCTGTCTCCTTGAAAACTCTTTGAAGATAAAGCAACAGAAGTTGCCTTCCAACCCTTATGCTTACCTTAAAACAAGTAAACTGGCAGACTGCCAAAAGTCTATTATTAGCCCTTAGACAAAATCTTATGCCCAAACTAGAATATGAGCAACCCCCTCCATGGCTAGGGCACTGCAGGTACCCACTAGCTAAATGATATCGACTACTGATATAGAATTGTCACAAGATAGTAAAGCTCATGAGGTGAACTAACCTTCTTTGTAAGGTTAATCTAAGGTTATTTTTTTTTTTTTTTTTAAATAACTAAGTAGTTCATAAAGAAATAGAGGGAGCTGAAGAACTCAAATAACGTCAGAATAAATCTGATAAATCCTAATCTGGAAACGGAGAAGTCTCAACATTTGTAAAGCTTTTTTAGGTCCAGAAAAGGCCTGAACATCTCCTCCCTCCATGCATGCAAAAGATATAATGCAAACTGTGACCTAAAACGGTCTCACCTTTAAAGGATAACACTGAAAAACCTCAAGTCTACTTGTGAAGAAAGCCATATCCTTGCATAAACGCAAAAGATCTTAATGATTGCATCACAAAATAAAAGGAAAAAAATACTGTTTCACAACAAGGTGACACCTCCAAATAGATGAACAACCATAGATCCCCTTGAAAGAAACTGAATGGATAGAGCCTTTCATCTTCCTCATGGATCTTGAAATCATAGGAAGGAAACTACAACTCCTAGGTATTTCTCACTTGGGCTGGGGATCACACCCAGGTTTTGAAGTGTTAGCCCTGTGGTTTAGTGGTAACTAATTTGGTTATGTACCTTAAAGGGACAGTCTACCATAGAATTGTTATTGTTTTAAAAGATAGATAATCCCTTTATTACCCATTCCCCAGTTTTGTATAACCAACACAGTTATATTAATGTACTTTTTACCTTTGTGATTACCTTGTATCTAAGCCTCTTCTGACAGCCCCCTGATCACATAACTGTGACTGTTTATTATCTATTGTCTTAAATTTAGCATTGTTTTGTGCTAGATCTTAAATAACCCCCTGTGCCTGAACACAGTGTTATCTATATGGCCCACGTGTACTTTCTGTCTCTTTGTGTTGAAAAGAGATTTAAAAAGCCTGTGATAAGAGTCAGCCCTCAAAGGCTTAGAAATTAACATATGAGCCTACCTATGTTTAGTTTAAACTAAGAATACCAAGAGAAAAAAGCACATTTAATGATAAAAGTAAATTGGAAAGTTGATTAAAATTAAAAGTCCTATCTGAATAATGAAAGTTTAATTTATACTAGACTGTCCCTTTAAAAAGATCCAATAATGTGAATCAGAAAAAAAAATAACAGTAACCTTAGATTCCCAAGTAATATGCCCTGAAGTGAGACTGAACCTTCACAGTCCTAAAGGCATAACTTGAAATAATCCCTAAGCCTATTTAGTATACCCTAATTAAAAGGTGGCTAAACAAGCATGAGTAAAGTATACATTAGCACTACAATTTAGGTTCAACAATTACTGCAGTATACCTTAGTACTGCACTACAGGTTTGAAGCAGTTACTGCGACATAGCTGGGAACTGCAATAGAAAAGTTAGAGGTACTGCAGAATACATTAGAACTGCACTACAGGCATAAATATTTACTATGGTATGTCAGAGAACTGCAACATAGGTTCTAAACGGTTACTGTGGTATACATTAGAATTGCAATACCGGCTTAAAGGGACAGTTTACACTAACATTGTTATTGTTTAAAAAGAGAGTTAATGCCTTTATTAACCATTCCCCAGCGTTGCACAACCAACATTTATATATTAATATACTTTATTACATTTAAACCTCTAAATTTCTGCCTGTTTCTAAGCCACTATATACAGCCTCTTATCACATGCTTTTGTATTTGCTTTTCACAACAGGAGACTGCTTGTTCATGTGGGCCATATAGATAACATTGTGTTAATTCACAAGGAGTTATTTAAGTTAGCACAACACAGTACTAAATGCAAGTCAATAGATAATAAATTAAAAATTATGTGATCAGGGGGCTGTCAGAAGATGCTTAGATACAAGGTAATCACAGAGGTAAAAAGTATATTAATATAACTGTGTTGGTTGTGCAAAACTGGGGAATGGGTAATAAAGGGATTATCTATCTTTTAAAACAATAAAAAGTCTATTGTAGACTGTCCCTTTAAATAGTTACTGCAGTATACACTGGAACTGCAATACAGGATTAAAGCAGTTTCTGTGGTATACACTGTAACTGACATACAGTATTAAAGGGACAGTGTAGTCAAAATTAAAACTTTCATTATTCAGATAGGACTTGTAATTTTAATCAACTTTCCAATGTACTTTAATCATCAAATTTGCTTTGTTCTCTTGGTATTCTTATTTGAAATCAAACCTAGGTAGGCTCATATGCTAATTTCAAAGCCCTTGAGGGCTGCCTCTTATCACATGGTTTTTAAATTCCTTTTCCCAACAAGAGACTGATAAGTTCATGTGGGTCATATAGATAACACTGTGTTAATGCACATGGATTTATTTAAAGGGTCATTATGCACTCAAAATTTCTAATAGGTAATGGATACATTTAATATCAATTAGTTAATATGTCCCAATGTAATCAAAAACAGATCATTAAAAAGCGGTAAATTTAAAATTTAGACTTGCACAATCACCCTCTGTCCGTCGCCGTACTGCTCCTCCTTCATAGAAGGGCAGAGCTAACAAACAGTATACTAACGCCTGCATATCGTCTATTGACCAATAAGATCGCATATGCTAATTGTCGGATGAAGTTTCCCCTTTCAATATGCGCATGCGACAGCCCTTACGTGCACAGCTCGCCCGTGTAGGACATTGTTTGCCGCATGCGCATTGAATCCCAGATTGACTCACTGGCATACAACGAACGATACATGTCCCATACAATGATGGCAATACAATTTGGGTGTATGTCTTTGCAGCTCTTATTTTTTGAAGCTGATACTGATTGAATTCCAGATTGACTGACCCGCTGTGACAGAAACTGTTTAGCATAATGCATGTGAATGAAGTGCAGTTTTTTCATATGTACACCTACTTTTCATATGCAGAGTGTGTACATATGAAAAAGCTGCACTTCATTTACATGCATTACGCTAAACAGCTTCTGTCACAGCGGGTCAGTCAATCTGGGATTCAATCAGTATCAGCTTCAAAAAATAAGAGCTGCAAAGACATACACCCAAATTGTATTGCCATCATTGTATGGGACATGTATCGTTCGTTGTATGTCAGTGAGTCAATCTGGGTTGGGAAACAGCATCTGGTGCTTGGCTTGTGTTCAAAGCCAGTTAACAGAGTCAGGTCCCACAATCAGTGCAGCGCAAAAATGAGGAATTATACACGGCAGCGCTTATGGACGCCGTGCACAGTGCTTCAGGTGAGCTGACGTCACCGCCATTTAGCATGCGCTCTTCATTAACGGGTCTCGGTCGCGCGCATATGGAAGTGCGGCCGAACGTATTCCTCTAAAAAGCAAGGGCTTGGAAAGTAACCCCAAAACAGTAAAGATCGGATTAATATAAACTATACTAGCCTTTATTTTTCATAGATAGAAACAGCTACACTATATGATCGGTACATGCCCCATACAATGCTGCAAAGAAAATATGGGTGTATAATGTCCCTTTAAGAGTTAGCACAAGACCATACTAAATGCAAGTTAATAGATAATAGTCACAGTCATGTGATCAGGGGGCTGGAAGAAGGTTTTTAGATACAAGGTAATCACAGAGGTAAAAAGTATATTAATATAACTGTGTTGGTTATGCAAAACTGGGGAATGGGTAATAAAGGGATTATCTATCTTTTAAAACAATAAAAATATCTATTGTAGACTGTCCCTTTAAAGCAGTTTCTGCGGTATATACTATAACTGCAATACAGGATTGAAGAAATTACTGCGGTATACACTAGAACTACAATACAGGATTGAAGAAATTATTGCGGTATACACTAGAACTGCAATACAGGATTGAAGAAATGACTGCGGTATACACTAGAACTGCAATACAGGATTGAAGAAATTACTGCAATACAGAGTTTAAGCAGTTACTGCGGTATACACTAGAAATGCGCACAGATGTTTATAGTTACTGCTATATACCTGAGAACTGTAATATAGGAGCATATACATTCCATATAATCTTAAAACAGTTACTGGAACACATAAAAGTGAGCAGTATAAATACTTCTTACTGAATACAGTAAAATAGAGAATTAAAAAATTGGTAGCAACCAATGTATGGAACCTTTAGCTATAGCAATATGCAGACACAGTAGCATAGTTATAGTAATTTGTAAAACAAACGTATATAGATGTAGAAACTCAAATCTGAGGATATACCCACAAAAAGGTCCAACCCAGGGAAAACGGTAACAATTTGCTCCCTTATAACAGCACACAGTGCCAAAGGCACAAATTAACTTTTATCACAGACTAAATGGAGATATGGAACACAGCAGGAAACTATCACATTAAAAAGTACATCTATATACTAAGGTGAAGAGTTATGCGTTAGGAAACAAGTGAATTCATAGGAGGACAGACTTGCCCGGCATACATTTAGAAAACACAGTAAATTGTTATAGCACAGAAGAACAGTAAGGATCTCAAATGCAATATAGACTTACTTGTAGTGGACTTATTAGCACCGTATAAAGTTATTGTACCTAAAGTGCACCCAAGGTGGACTAAGTGGTACAGCTAAACTGTATTTCCTATAACCCATATAATAGAGAAAGCGCAAGACCAAGGTATTAAGTGGTCATTCAATTCTTGTCCAAAAAATGACATGGGGATATACAGATAATATAAAGAGACTGTATAACGGATTCCCCTATGCTCTCTGCATAGGATCTTACCCCCAACAGCTTCTTCTCCAAAGACAGTGACTGAGCCCACAGTAAAGAAAAAACAAAACAGTAGAACAATGAAAATGTTAACAATGTGTGCAAGATAAACCGTTATATCATGCCAAATAACCCCCTAGCTCCTGGTACCCCCTTCCGTATAACCACTCTTATAGATATGTGCAACTTCATAGAAGTATGGCTGTCACCAGAGTTAAGAAATGTAACGGGTAATTGCGTGCAAAGAGCCTGAAGACAGTAAATCTTCTTAACCATCTCTCAAGAAATTGCTTACCCTAAACCCTAACCCTGGACTCTTTCCATTATAAAAAGAAATTAATTTATCAGGTAAGTTCTTACATAAATTATGTTTTCTTTCATGTAAATGGCAAGAGTCCATGAGCTAGTGACGTATGGCATTCTTTGGATATTAAACTACTTTCTTGGAAAGTGTTGTTCCTTTTGGCTATCTCTTCTGCTAGAATAGTTTCTGAATTGTCTGCTCTCTCTTGCGAGTCTCCTTTTCTAATTTTCCATCAGGATAAAGCTGTTTTGCGGACCTCGTTTAAATTTCTTCCTAAGGTTGTGAGCTCCAAATGTTCAATGTTTCCCATGTGCTCTGAATGCCTTCTGTAAAGGATAAGTGCTCCCTCTGACTCTGACATTGGTCACTGCGCTCTAAGGGGTCGATTTATCAACCCCTTCGGCAGACTTCGCCTGCCTACAACTGCAGGTTCGCACAAGAGAACCTGCAGTCCGTATTTAACAAGCAGCAGTCATTAGACCGATGCTTCCCTAACCTTTCGCCAACTCTTAGGTGGCGGATTTCAATCTCCCCAGTCTCGTCCGGCCGGTATGCATGTTCAAGTCCAAACAGATTGTGTAGTAAAATTGTATATTTGTATATTTCAAAATATCAATTTTCTTATATTTGTGCAACAAATAAAAATTCCTAAGCACCCCTAACCACTTAATGTGTGAATTGTGATTAAAAACTCAGTTTTCTACATTGTTCTTTATTTTGTCCACTCGTCCTGTAGTTTAACTTTTGTATTATTCTGCTGTCCCCAAAGAGAGACTGAAGTGCAAATGCAGACTTAGAGGCACAACTGAAGTCTTATACCAAGTCCCAGATCATTTAATACAGATTAATTTAGTATATGTAAAAGGCTCCCATAAGGCAACAGAATTAATGTTAATTCAAAAACAGCCCTCCACCACACTCCCCAGTGCTTGCTTATTTTATTTTGCCAACAACCCCCCCCCCCCCCCGAAAATAGGACAGAATCTTTATTATACAAGCAGGGACTAAGGGGGCCTTGTCTCTTGTTTTACTTTAATGTGTTACCTTGTGTTACTGTAGTTCCTTGAGCAGTGCCATAGCTCATTTTAATAAAGGGATATAAGATTAAATTAAAATAATAGAACAGTGGAGTTTGCTAACAAACAAAGTTTTTAAATGTTTTTAAAGTTGCATTTTTGAGGTAAATGTTTGCAGTGCAGTGGTGATGTTTTTCCTGATGGAGCTGTGCAGGACTGGGTACTAGGAACTATTAGGCAGGACCGACCAGGTAATTAAAGTAAACTTTTTGACTGGTCTGGTGTTACTTTGTCCTGCCTAACAGTGCCTATAGTACCCAGTTCTGCACCGCTACATCTACTCTACAGCAACCCCCATCTCAGGCCTGCTATCAGTAAGATGACGAAATTGCAAAATTATTTCCTACCTAGTGATTCAAAGCACCGCCAGCAGAAGAGCAAATGGGAACACATGTTCAGTTTGCAGTCACAGCGTGCTTGCGATCCAACTACCAAACCCTGGGGCCAAGGAAGAGATAAAAGCTACTTATGCACATTACTCTAACACGCTATGAGAATGACTAGGTAAAGCACCCGACCCCTAATACAGCTTCCTGTAACGTCACATGAGCTACGCGTCAACCAATAGGATGAGAGTAGATTAATGCTTCTAGTTCTGTAAGCAGCCTGCACGCCATGGAAGAGAGGAGGAGTAAGGTGGCGCCATTGCGCAAAGCAGTCTGCATGCCGTGTGAGAGGGGAAGAGTAAGATGGCGCCACAGCGGTGAACAGTGTTTGAGGCTCAGCATAACAACTAATCGATAACCAACTAATCGATAATGAAAATCGTTGACAACGATTTTCATTGATTTTATCGATTAGTTGTTTCAGCCCTAATATATACATATACACAATTTATAATTTTATATTACCATCTCAAAGTGTTTAATGTCCCTTTAAGAGGTCAATGCACTTACCCGCAAATGAGAAAGTGCACAAACATATACATTAATAAAAGTGCAAATCAAAACATTTATTTAAGTATCAGAATAACTCAGAAATATGCATGATACTGGCTATGATGTACCTTCTAATAGCCTGAGGGCTGTGTGCAGAAGCAATACTTACCCCAATAGCTTCCATTCCCCTGATCTTACCCTGTTGTAGTCAGAAGAAACAGTAGAGAGCCCATCCAGTACTGTATTCAACAGTAGTGAATATACTGAGGGAGAACATTCGCTCGGTTAGACAGAAGGAGCCTAAAGGAAATGTCCCAGCGACCCCTGAAGCAGGCTTGTGACCACAACTCTCGCAAGGAGATTTACAATGCACAGCCAGTACTTTATTATGTCCCTCTCTTCCAGGAACTATCCATGGAGGTGGAATTTTTGGGATTAATATCCCTGCAATCTTGAAGAAAAGGCAGAGCACCTCTATCTTTGCCTGCCCCCTAGACTAGGCAAAGAAAATACTGGGAGGGTCAAGCAAAGAAGGAGGGATATTAAAGCTCAATAATCTGACACTTTCTGCAATGAGATTTTTTTTAGCGAAAACATTTCTGCAGGTCATTTTTCAATAAAACACTATCATTTTAAATTACACTAAAGCACCATTCCAATTGCAATGTGTTGATTAACTGGAGAACAAAACAAGTTTTATAATATATTACAGCAGTTGAAAATTACAGCAAAAAGTTTTCTGTAGATATGCTGCATTTTTTTGCAGTGACAATCTCAGATCACAGCATATTTTACCTTGGAGCACATAACAGATTCCTATAGAGCAACACATTATAATTATTGTCTGATACCTCTTGAGCGCTAAGCTGAGGATGCGCAAGAAGTTCTTCATGTAGTTTTGCGTTATAATGCTCTATCCTTTAAAATTATAGGGTGCACTTAAAGTTTCAGCTAAGTTAAGATGCTGTGGCTGAAATATATAACCATCCATTTGTAACACTAGATTGTTTATTATTCTTTGTGCAAGGTTGTGTAAAAGATAACAAACAACCTGCACTATCGATTACGCTCCACTTGTAATCCAGCCCATAGTTAGTAAGGGATATTAGTGCAAACATATTACACTGTAAAAAACACAGAGCATTTTACTGAATTAGAATTCCCCTTTAAATAAAAATTGCGTTTGTAAACGCCTTTAGACAGAGAAACAAAGCAGTCTCTCAGTTTGACTAAAAAAAATAAATGGGCCCCAAACACGAGGCGACAGAACATTCACAAAACTGGTTACCTGAGATTCATGTCCAGGATGATCTGCTTCTTGTCCAGCTCTGTGTGGGCTTTAACTCCAATCACCTTTGGGGCCTGGTAAATGTTCAAGAAGTTTAAGTGATGTCTGGGAGGATGCTTAGTGTGTGATTGAAATTGTACTAAGCCAGTGGTTTGCAAATATACAGTATATGAAACTAAGGAGCCAGCCAGGAACCAGAAACATATTTATTTAGGAGTTGTATAGGTTTTTATATATAGCACTGGTTTTCAAGGCCGTCCTAAGGTGTTCCTAACAGGCCAGATATTCAGGATTACCTTGCGTGAGAGCAGGTAAAATAACCAGGTTTACTAATCGGCTGATTATTTCACCTGTGCTCTAGTTAAGATATCCTGAAAATCTGGCCGGTTGGGGAGAGATGAGGACAGTGAGAATAGAGAACAAAAATAACAAATAGAAATCTGAAATAAGAATTTAGACCTTGTGGTTCCTGGACTCCTGTCATGCTCTGAATTAGGCTACACAGTGATGAAATTATTATAATCGTAATAATTTGAATTCTCTAAAACTAAGGCATCATGTGTCATGTTTCATAGGGACATCATACTCAAAAATATATATCATGAATATCATGAATATGAAAGCATCATTTAAACTTTGAATACAGAAATACTAATTGTCTAGTTCACAATTGTGTAATACACATGGACAAAAAAAAAATGAGTTCCATGTCTTTAAATGCTAATAAAATGTGTGTAAAACACTCCATCTCTACTAATTATAGTATTGATGAAGGATTTGTTATTAAAATTACCTTCTCCCCAAAGTTGATTTTGGTGAAGTAGAGAGTCGACAGGTGATTGTTGGATGATCGCACTAAAGGTGCTATGGTATCTGTAAGCAGCTTCTCTAGGTACTGACCAATAAACGGCCACATCTGTGCCAGGAGCTGTAGGGGATGAAAAGTAAAAAACACAATTTATGCTTACCTGATAAATTTATTTCTCTTGTGGTGTATCCAGTCCACGGATCATCCATTACTTGTGGGATATTCTCATTCCCAACAGGAAGTTGCAAGAGGACACCCACAGCAGAGCTGTAATATAGCTCCTCCCCTAACTGTCATAGCCAGTCATTCGACCAAAAACAAGCCGAGAAAGGAGGAACCATAGGGTGTAGTGGTTACTGTAGTTTAAATTTAAAAATTACCTGCCTTAAAATGACAGGGCGGGCCGTGGACTGGATACACCACAAGAGAAATAAATTTATCAGGTAAGCATAAATTGTGTTTTCTCTTGTAAGGTGTATCCAGTCCACGGATCATCCATTACTTGTGGGATACCAATACCAAAGCTAAAGTACACGGATGAAGGGAGGGACAAGGCAGGAACTTAAATGGAAGGAACCACTGCCTGTAAAACCTTTCTCCCAAATATAGCCTCCGAAGAAGCAAAAGTATCAAATTTGTAAAATTTTGAAAAAGTATGAAGCGAAGACCAAGTCGCCGCCTTGCAAATCTGTTTAACAGAAGCCTCATTTTTAAAGGCCCAAGTGGAAGCCACAGCTCTAGTGGAATGAGCTGTAATCCTTTCAGGAGGCTGCTGTCCAGCAGTCTCATAGGCTAAGCGGATTAAGCTTCTTAGCCAAAAAGAAAAAGCCTTTTGACCTCTCCTCTGTCCAGAGTAGACAACAAACAAAGCAGATGTTTGACGAAAATCTTTAGTAGCTTGTAAGTAAAACTTTAAAGCACAGACCACGTCCAGATTGTGTAACACAAGGATGGATCCACAATCTCTTGATTGATATTCTTGTTAGATACCACCTTAGGTAAGAACCCAGGTTTGATACGCAGGACTACCTTATCCGTATGAAAAATCAGATAAGGAGAATCACATTGTAAGGCAGATAGCTCAGAGACTCTACGAGCCGAGGAAATAGCTACCAAAAAAAAAAAAAAAAAAAGAACTTTTCAAGATAAAAGTTTGATATCTATGGAATGAAGAGGTTCAAACGGAACTCCTTGAAGAACCTTAAGAACCAAGTTTAAGCTCCATGGTGGAGCAACAGGTTTAAACACAGGCTTGATTCAAACTAAAGCCTGACAAAATGCCTGAACGTCTGGAACATCTGCCAGACGCTAGTGCAAAAGAATAGACAGAGCAAAAATCTGTCCCTTTAAGAAACTAGCTGACAATCCTTTTTCCAAACCTTCTTGGAGAAAAGATAAAATCCTAGGAATCCTGACCTTACTCCATGAGTAACCCTTGGATTCACACCAATAAAGATATCTACGCCATACCTTATGGTAAATTTTCCTGGTGACAGGCTTTCATGCCTGTATTAAGGTATCAATAACTGACTCTGAGAAGCCACGCTTTGATAAAATCAAGCATTCAATCTCCAGGCAGTCAGCCTCAGAGAAATTAGATTTGGATGGTTGAAAGGACCCTGAAGTAGAAGGTCCTGTCTCAGAGGCAGAGACCATGGTGGAAAGGATGACATGTCCACTAGATCTGCATACCAGGTCCTGCGTGGCCACGCAGGTGCTATCAGAATCACCAATGCTCTCTCCTGCTTGATCTTGGCAATCAGTCGAGGGAGCAGAGGAAACGGTGGAAACACATAAGCCAGGTTGAAAAACCAGGGCGCTGCTAGAGAATCTATCAGTGTCGCCTTGGGATCCCTGGACCTGGATCCGTAACACGGAAGCTTGGCGTTCTGGCGAGACGCCATGAGATCCAGTTCTGGTTTGCCCCAACGGAGAATCAGTTGTGCAAATACCCCCGGATGAAAAGTCTGACGACTTAGAAAATCCGCCTCCCAGTGCTCTACACCTGGGATATGGATAGCTGATAGGTGGCAAGAGTGAATCTCTGCCCAGTGAATTATTTTTGAAACTTCTAACATCTCTAGGGAACTTCTTCTTCCCCCTCGATGGTTAATGTAAGCTACAGTCGTGATGTTGACCGACTGAAATCTGATGTACCTCAGAGTTGCTAACTGAGGCCAAACCTGAAGAGCCTTGAATATCGCTCTTAGTTCCAGAATATTTATTGGAAGGAGAGACTCCTCCTGAGTCCACGATCCCTGAGCCTTCAGGGAGTTCCAGACTGCACCCCAACCTAGAAGGCTGGCATTTGTTGTTACAATAGTCCAATCTGGCCTGCGAAGGTCATACCTTTGGACAGATGGACCCGAGATAGCCACCAGGGAAGAGGATCCCTGGTCTCTTGGTCCAGATTCAGTTGAGGGGCCAAATCTGTGTAATCCCCGCTCCACTGACTGAGCCTGCATAGTTGCAGCGGTCTGAGATGTAAGCGTGCAAACGGCACTATGTCCATTGCCGCTACCATTAAGCCGATTACTTCCATACACTGAGCCACCAAAGGGCGCGGAATGGAATGAAGAACCCGACAGGAATTTAGAAGCTTTGATAACCTGGACTCCGTCAAGGTAAATTTTCATTTCTACAGAATCTATCAGAGTCCCTAGAAAGGAAACTCTTGTGAGTGGGGATAGAGAACACTTTTCCTCGTTCACTTTCCACCCATGCGACCTCAGAAATGCCAGTACTACGTCCGTATGAGACTTGGCAATTTGGAAGTTTGACGCCTGTATCAGGATGTCGTCTAAATAAGGGGCTACTGCTATGCCCCGCGGCCTTAGGACCGCCAAAATCGACCCTAGAACCTTTGTAAAGATTCTTGGGGATGTAGCTAATCCAAAGGGAAGAGCTACAACTGGTAATGCCTGTCTTGAAAGGCAAACCTGAGAAACCGATGATGATCTTTGTCTATCGGAATGTGAAGATAAGCATCCTTTAGATCCACTGTAGTCATATACAGGGAGTGCAGAATTATTAGGCAAATGAGTATTTTGACCACATCATCCTCTTTATGCATGTTGTCTTACTCCAAGCTGTATAGGCTTGAAAGCCTACTACCAATTAAGCATATTAGGTGATGTGCATCTCTGTAATGAGAAGGGGTGTGGTCTAATGACATCAACACCCTATATCAGGTGTGCATAATTATTAGACAACTTCCTTTCCTTTGGCAAAATGGGTCAAAAGAAGGACTTGACAGGCTCAGAAAAGTCAAAAATAGCGAGATATCTTGCAGAGGGATGCAGCACTCTTAAAATTGCAAAGCTTCTGAAGCGTGATCATCGAACAATCAAGCGTTTCATTCAAAATAGTCAACAGGGTCGCAAGAAGCGTAAAATAACTGCCCATGAACTGAGAAAAGTCAAGCGTGCAGCTGCCAAGATGCCACTTGCCACCAGTTTGGCCATATTTCAGAGCTGCAACATCACTGGAGTGCCCAAAAGCACAAGGTGTGCAATACTCAGAGACATGGCCAAGGTAAGAAAGGCTGAAAGACGACCACCACTGAACAAGACACACAAGCTGAAATGTCAAGACTGGGCCAAGAAATATCTCAAGACTGATTTTTCTAAGGTTTTATGGACTGATGAAATGAGAGTGAGTCTTGATGGGCCAGATGGATGGGCCCGTGGCTGGATTGGTAAAGGGCAGAGAGCTCCAGTCCGACTCAGACGCCAGCAAGGTGGAGGTGGAGTACTGGTTTGGGCTGGTATCATCAAAGATGAGCTTGTGGGGCCTCTTCGGGTTGAGGATGGTGTCAAGCTTAACTCCCAGTCCTACTGCCAGTTTCTGGAAGACACCTTCTTCAAGCAGTGGTACAGGAAGAAGTCTGCATCCTTCAAGAAAAACATGATTTTCATGCAGGACAATGCTCCATCACACGCGTCCAAGTACTCCACAGTGTGGCTGGCAAGAAAGGGTATAAAAGAAGAAAATCTAATGACATGGCCTCCTTGTTCACCTGATCTGAACCCCATTGAGAACCTGTGGTCCATCATCAAATGTGAGATTTACAATGAGGGAAAACAGTACACCTCTCTGAACAGTGTCTGGGAGGCTGTGGTTGCTGCTGCACGCAATGTTGATGGTGAACAGATCAAAACACTGACAGAATCCATGGATGGCAGGCTTTTGAGTGTCCTTGCAAAGAAAGGTGGCTATATTGGTCACTGATTTGTTTTTGTTTTGTTTTTGAATGTCAGAAATGTATATTTGTGAATGTTGAGATGTTATATTGGTTTCACTGGTAAAAATAAATAATTGAAATGGGTATATATTTGTTTTTTGTTAAGTTGCCTAATAATTATGCACAGTAATAGTCACCTGCACACACAGATATCCCCCTAAAATAGCTATAACTAAAAACAAACTAAAAACTACTTCCAAAACTATTCAGCTTTGATATTAATGAGTTTTTTGGGTTCATTGAGAACATGGTTGTTGTTCAATAATAAAATTAATCCTCAAAAATACAACTTGCCTAATAATTCTGCACTCCCTGTATTGACCCTCCTGGATCAGTGGTAGGATGGTACAAATAGTTTCCATCTTGAACGACGGAACTTTGAGGAATTTGTTTAAGATCTTTAGATCCAAAATCGGTCTGAAGGTTCCCTCTTTTTTGGGAACCACAAACAGATTTGAGTAAAAACCCTGTTCCTGTTCCTCCTTTGGAACTGGATGGATCACTCCCATAACTAGGAGGTCTCGTACACAGTGTAAGAATGCCTCACTCTTTATCTGGTTTGCAGATAATTGTGAAAGGTGAAATCTCCCTTTTGGGGGGGAAGCTTTGAAGTCCAGAAGATATCCCTGGGCTATAATTTCCAACGCCTAGGGATCCTGAACATCTCTTGCCCACGCCTGGGTGAAGAGTGAAAGTCTGCCCCCTACTAGATCCGTTACCGGATAGGGGGTCGTTCCTTCATGCTGTCTTAGAGGCAGCAGCAGGCTTTTTGACCTGCTTACCTTTTTTCCAGGTCTGGTTTGGTCTCCAGACCGTCTTGGATTGAGCAAAAGTTCCCTCTTGTTTATTATTAGAGGAAGTTGATGCCGCACCTGCCTTGAAGTTTCGAAAAGCACGAAAATTAGACTGTTTGGCCCTAGATTTGGACCTGTCCTGAGGAAGGGCACAACCTTTTCCTCCCGTGATATCAGCAATAATCTCCTTCAAACCAGGCCCGAATAGGGTCTGCCCCTTGAAGGGAATGTTAAGTAGCTTAGATTTTAAAGTCACGTCAGCTGACCATGATTTAAAGCCATAGCGCTCTGCGCGCCTGTATAGCAAAACCAGAATTCTTAGCCGTTAGTTTATTCAAATGAACAATGGCATCAGAAATAAAATAATTGGCTAGCTTAAGTGCTCTAAGTTTGCCAAGTATGTCATCCAATGGAGTCTCTACCTGTAAAGCCTCTTCCAGAGACTCAAACCAGTACGCCGCAGCAGCAGTGACAGGGGCAATGCATGCAATGGGCTGTAGGATAAAACCTTGTTGAATAAATATTTTCTTAAGGTAACCTTCTAATTTTTTATCCATTGGCTCTAAAAAAGCACAACTGTCCTCGACAGGGATAGTAGTACGCTTTGCTAGAGTAGAAACTGCTCCCTCCACCTTAGGGACTGTCTGCCATAAGTCCCGAGTGGTGGCGTCTATTGGAAAACATTTTTCTAAAAATAGGAGGGGAAGAGAACGGCACACCTGGTCTATCCCATTCCTTATTAATAATTTCTGTAAACCTTTTAGGTATTGGAAAAACATCAGTACACACCGGCACTGCAAAGCATTTATCCAGTCTACAAAATTTCTCTGGCACTGCAATGGTATCACAGTCATTCAGAGCAGCTAAAACCTCCCTAAGTAACACGCGGAGGTGTTCAAGCTTAAATTTAAATGTAGAAATATTAGAATGTCATTAACATCACCCACTGACTGAAGCTCTCCTTCCTCAGCTTCTGCATATTGTGAGGCAGTATCAGACATGGTTCTTAAAGCGTCAGTATGCTCTGCATTTTGTCTCACCCCAGAGCTATCTCGCTAACCTCTAAGTTCAGGTAGTCTGGCTAATACCGCAGTGTATTATCCATGACTGCCGCCATGTCTTGTAAAGTAAACGCTATGGGCGCCCTAGATGTACTTGGCGCCATTTGAGCGTGAGTCCCTTGGGCGGGAGTCAAAGGGTCTGACACGTGGGGAGAGTTAGTCGGCATAACTTTCCCCTCGTCAGATTCCTCTGGTGATAATTTTTTTTAAAAACAGAATATGATCTTTATTGCATAAAATGAAATCAGTACATTTGGTACACATTCTAAGAGGGGGTTCCACCATGGCTTTTAAACATAATGAACAAGGAGTTTCTTCTATGTCAGACATGTTTATACAGACTAGCAATGAGACTAGCAAGCTTGGAAAACACTTTAAATCAAGTTAACAAGCAAATATAAAAAAAACGGTACTGTGCCTTTAAGAGAAACAAATTTTGTCAGAATTTGAAAAACAGTGAAAAAATGCAGTAAATCAAACGAAATTTTTACAGTGTATGTAATAGGCTAGCAGAGCATTGCATCCACTTGCAAATGGATGATTAACCCCTTAGTTCAAAAAACGGATCAAAAAAATGAAAGACGTTTTTTTTGTTGTTTTTTTTTTAACAGTCACAACCAACTGCCACAGCAAGCTGTGGTCCTACCTTCCCCAATAAACGACTTTGGAAAGCCTTTGAGCCCTTTAGAGATGTCCTATAGCATACAGGGGGACTCCTGAGGGAAGCTGGATGTCACAGTTTGTAATTTTAACTGCACCAACTGTAACTTTTATACTATAACAGTGGAAAGCCTCAGTAAAACTGTTTCTAGTCAAAATTTAAGCCAGCCATGTGGAAAAAACTAGGCCCCAATAAAGTTTTATCACCAATGCATATATAAAAACGATTAAACATGCCAGCAAACGTTTATATTGCAATATCATAAGGGTATTACCCCTGGGAGTAAGCATGATACCAGTCGTTATTAAATCACTGTATTCAGGCTTAACTTACATTAATCCGGTATCAGCAGCATTTTCTAGTGTTTTCCATCTCTAGAAAAAATTATAACTGCACATACCTGATAGCAGAATAAACTGCACGCCATTCTCTCGCTGAAGTTACCTCATCTGTGTAATCCCCTCAGACATATGTGAGAATAGCAATGGATCTTATTTACAACCTGCTAAGATCATAGAAACCTCAGGCAGATTCTTCTTCTATTTACTGCCTGAGATAAAATAGCACAACTCCGGTACTATTTAAAAATAACAAACTTTTGATTGAAGAAAATAAACTAACTATATTTAACCACTCTCTCCTACAACATCCTAGCTTGTTGAGAGTTGCAAGAGAATGACTGGCTATGACAGTTAGGGGAGGAGCTATATTACAGCTCTGCTGTGGGTGTCCTCTTGCAACTTCCTGTTGGGAATGAGAATATCCCACAAGTAATGGATGATCCGTGGACTGGATACACCTTACAAGAGAAACAATTCACATATCTTCAGCAAGCACACACACTAGTACTGAAGGAGTGTGTGTGTGTGTATATATATATATATATATATATATATATATATATATATATATATATATATATATATATATATTACCTGATAAATTACTTTCTCCAACGGTGTGTCCGGTCCACGGCGTCATCCATTACTTGTGGGATATTCTCCTCCCCCACAGGGAAAGGCAAGGAGAGCACACAGCAAGAGCTGTCCATATAGTTCCTCCCAGGCTCCGCCCCCCCAGTCATTCGACCGACGGTTAGGAGAAAAAAAGGAGAAACTATAGGGTGCCGTGGTGACTGTAGTGTATAGAGAGAGAAATTTTTCAAACCTGATTAAAAAACCAGGGCGGGTCGTGGACCGGACACACCGTTGGAGAAAGTAATTTATCAGGTAAGCATAAATTCTGTTTTCTCCAACATTGGTGTGTCCGGTCCACGGCGTCATCCATTACTTGTGGGAACCAATACCAAAGCTTTAGGACACGGATGAAGGGAGGGAGCAAATCAGGTTACCTAAACAGAAGGCACCACGGCTTGCAAAACCTTTCTCCCAAAAATAGCCTCCGAAGAAGCAAAAAGTATCAAATTTGTAGAATTTGGCAAAAGTGTGCAGAGAAGACCAAGTTGCTGCCTCACATATCTGATCAACAGAAGCCTCGTTCTTGAAGGCCCATGTGGAAGCCACAGCCCTAGTAGCCAATCGGATAATGCTTTTCAGCCAGAAAGAAAGAGGTAGCAGTAGCTTTTTGTCCTCTCCTCTTACCAGAATAAACGACAAACAAAAAAGAAGTTTTGCCTGAAATCCTTTGTTGCTTCTAAATAGAACTTTAAAGCACGGACTACATCTAAATGGTGTAACAAATGTTCCTTCTTTGAAACTGGATTCGGACACAAAGAAGGGACAACTATTTCCTGGTTAATATTCTTGTTGGAAACAACTTTTGGAAGAAAACCAGGCTTGGTACGCAAAACAACCTTATCTGAATGGAACACCAGATAGGGTGGATCACACTGCAATAGTTCAGAAACTCTTCTAGCAGAAGAAATAGCAACCAAAAACAGAACTTTCCAAGATAGTAACTTGATATCTATGGAATGTAAGGGTTCAAATGGAACCCCTTGAAGAACTGAAAAAACTAAATTTAGACTCCAGGGAGGAGTCAAAGGTCTGTAAACAGGTTTGATTCTGACCAAAGCCTGTACAAAAGCTTGTACATCTGGCACAGCTGCCAGTCGTCTGTGTAACAAGACAGATAAAGCAGATCTCTGTCCTTTTAGAGAACTCGCTGACAATCCCTTATCCAAACCTTCTTGTTAGAAAGGAGAGGATCCTGGGAATATTAATCCATGAGAATCCCTTGGATTCACACCAACAGATATATCCTTTCCATATTTTATGGTAAATCCTTCTAGTCACAGGTTTTCTGGCTTGGACCAGAGTATCTATCACTGAATCTGAAAACCCGCGCTTGGATAAAATCAAGCGTTCAATTTCCAAGCAGTCAGCTGGAGAGAAACTAGATTTGGATGTTCGAATGGACCTTGCACCAGAAGATACTGTCTCAAAGGTAGCTTCCATGGTGGAGCCGATGACATATTCACCAGGTCTGCATACCAAGTCCTGCGTGGCCACGCAGGAGCTATCAGAATTACTGAGGCCTTCTCCTGTTTGATCCTGGCTACAAGCCTGGGAAGGAGAGGGAACGGTGGAAATGCATAAGCTAGGTTGAACGACCAAGGCGTCACTAATGCATCCACTAGAGTCGCCTTGGGATCCCTGGATCTGGACCCGTAGCAAGGAACCTTGAAGTTCTGACGAGACGCCATCAGATCCATGTCTGGAATGTCCCATAATTGAGTCAACTGGGCAAAAACCTCCGGGTGGAGTTCCCACTCCCCCGGATGGAAAGTCTGACGACTCAGATAATCCGCCTCCCAGTTGTCTACTCCTGGGATGTGAATTGCAGATAGATGGCAGGAGTGATCCTCCGCCCATTTGATGATCTTGGATACCTCTCTCATCGCCAAGGAACTCTTTGTTCCTCCCTGATGGTTGATGTAAGCTACAGTCGTCATGTTGTCTGACTGGAATCTTAAGAATCCGGCCTTCGCTAGTTGAGGCCAAGCCCGGAGAGCATTGAATATCGCTCTCAGTTCCAGGATGTTTATCGGGAGAAGAGACTCTTCCCGAGACCATAGACCCTGAGCTTTCAGGGAATCCCAGACCGCGCCCCAGCCTAATAGACTGGCGTCGGTCGTGACAATGACCCACTCTGGTCTGCGGAAACTCATTCCCTGAGACAGGTGATCCTGTGACAACCACCAACGGAGTGAGTCTCTGGTCATCTGGTCTACTTGAATCTTTGGAGACAAGTCTGTATAGTCCCCATTCCACTGCTTGAGCATGCACAGTTGTAATGGTCTTAGATGAATTTGAGCAAAAGGAACTATGTCCATTGCTGCAACCATCAACCCTACTACTACCATGCACTGAGCTATGGAAGGCTGCAGAATAGAGTGAAGAACTTGACAAGCTTTAGAAGCTTTGACTTTCTGACTTTTGTCAGGAAGATCTTCATTTTTAAAGAATCTATTATCGTTCCCAAGAAGGGAACTCTTGTCGACGGAGACGGGGAACTCTTTTCTACGTTCACCTTCCACCCGTGAGATATGAGAAAGGCTAGAACAATGTCTGTATGAGCCTTTGCTTTGGAAAGAGACGACGTTTGGATTAGAATGTCGTCCAGATAAGGTGCCACTGCAATACCCCTTGGTCTTAGAACCTCTAGAAGGGACCCTAGCACCTTTGTGAAAATCCTTGGATGATCTTTGTGGATAGGAATATGTAGATACGCATCCTTTAAATCCACGGTAGTCATAAATTGACCCTCCTGGATTGTAGATAAAATTGTTCGAATGGTTTCCATTTGAACGATGGAACTCTGAGAAATTTGTTTAGAATTTTTAAATCCAGAATTGGTCTGAAAATTCCCTCTTTTTTGGGAACTACAAACAGATTTGAGTAAAACCCCCGACCTTGTTCCACAGTTGGAACTGGGTGTATCACTCCCATCTTTAACAGGTCTTCTACACAATGTAAGAATGCCTGTCTCTTTATTTGGTTTGAAGATAAGTTAGACATGTGGAACCTTCCCCTTGAGGGTAGTTCCTTGAACTCCAGAAGAAAACCCTGAGAGACTATTTCTAGTGTCCAGGGATCCTGAACATCTCTTGCCTAAGCCTGAGCAAAGAGAGAGAGTCTGCCCCCTACTAGATCCGGTCCCGGATCGGGGGCTACCCCTTCATGCTGTTTTGGTAGCAGCAGCAGGCTTCTTGGCCTGTTTACCCTTGTTCCAGCCTTGCATTGATTTCCAAGCTGGTTTAGTCTGGGAAGCGTTACCCTCTTGTCTAGAGGCTGCCGAGTTGGAAGCCGGTCCGTACCTGAAATTGCGAATGGAACGAAAATTGGACTTATTCTTAGCCTTGAAAGGTTTATCTTGTGGGAGGGCATGGCCCTTTCCCTCAGTGATGTCTGAAATAATCTCTTTCAATTCTGGCCCAAAAAGGGTCTTACCTTTGAAAGGGGTATTAAGCAATTTTGTCTTGGAAGATACATCCGCCGACCAAGACTTTAGCCAGAGCGCTCTACGCGCCCCAATTGTAAACCCTGAATTTTTCGCCGCTAACCTCGCTAACTGCAAAGCGGTGTCTAAAATAAAGGAATTAGCTAACTTAAGTGCGTGAATTCTGTCCATGACTTCCTCATACGGAGTCTCCCTACTGAGCGACTTTTCCAGTTCCTCGAACTAGAACCACGCCGCTGTAGTGACAGGAATAATGCACGAAATAGGTTAAAGGAGGTAACCTTGCTGTACAAAAATCTTTTTAAGCAAACCCTCCAATTTTTTATCCATAGGATCTTTGAAAGCACAATTGTCCTCAATAGGAATGGTCGTGCGCTTGGCTAGAGTAGAAACCGCCCCCTCGACCTTAGGGACTGTTTGCCATGTGTCCTTCCTGGGGTCGACCATAGGGAACAATTTCTTAAATATAGGAGGAGGGACAAAAGGTATGCCTGGCTTCTCCCACTCCTTAATCACTATGTCCGCCACCCGCTTAGGTATCGGAAAAGCATCAGGGTGCACCGGGACCTCAAGGAACTTGTCCATCTTGCGCAATTTTTCTGGGTTGACCAGATTGTCACAATCATCCAGAGTAGATAGCACCTCCTTAAGTAATGCGCGGAGATTTAAATGTCACAACATCAGGTTCTGCCTGCTGAGAAATTCTTCCTGTATCAGAAATTTCCCCATCTGACAAACCCTCCCTCACTGCCACTTCAGATGGGTGTGAGGGTATGACAGAAAAATTATCATCAGCGCCCTCCTGCTCTACAGTGTTTAAAACAGAGCAATCGCGCTTTCTCTGAAATGCTGGCATTTTGGATAAAATATTAGCTATGGAGTTATCCATTACTGCTGTCAATTGCTGCATAGTAACAAGCATTGGTGCGCTAGAAGTACTAGGGGTCGCCTGCGCGGGCATAACTGGTATAGACACAGAAGGAGATGATGTAGAACTATGTCTACTTCCTTCATCTGAGGAATCATCCTGGGCAACTTTACAATTTGTGACAGTACTGTCCTTACTTTGTTTGGACGCTATGGCACAATTATCACACATATTTGAAGGGGGAACCACATTGGCTACCATACATACAGAACATGATCTATCTGAAGGTACAGACATGTTAAACAGGCTTAAACTGGTTAATAAAGCACAAAAACCGTTTTAAAACAAAACCGTTACTGTCTCTTTAAATGTTAAACAGGGCACACTTTATTACTGAATATGTGAAAAACTATGAAGGAATTATCCAATCTTTACCAAATTTTCACCACAGTGCATTCAAAGTATTGCACCCCAATTTTCAAGCTGTTAACCCTTAAAATGTGGAAACCGGAGCCGTTTTTAATTTTAACCCCCTTACAGTCCCAGCTACAGCCTTTGCTGCGACTTCACCAATCCCAGGGGGGTATATGATATCAAATGAAGCCTTCTAGGAACGTTTTTAGTGGATTCCAGACCCACACACATGCAGCTGCATGTACTATACTCAAAAGTAACTGCACAGTAATGGCGCGAAAATGAGGCTCTGCCTACTACAGAGAAAGGCCCTTCCTGACTGGGAAGGTGTCTTAACAAGTGCCTGGTGCCAAAAAACATTCCCCAATGTTATAAAAGTGTGAAATTCAACTTCAAACTGCATATAATACTTAAATAAAGCAATCAATTTAGCCCTTAAGAGTGTCTACCAGTGTATAGCCCATAATAAGCCCTTTATTCTGTTTGAGACTAAGAAAATGGCTTACCAATCCCCATGAGGGAAAATGACAGCCTTCCAGCATTACACAGTCTTGTTAGAAAAATGGCTAGTCATACCTTGAGCAGAAAAGTCTGCAAACTGTTCCCCCCAACTGAAGTTCTCTCATCTCAACAGTCCTGTGTGGGAACAGCAACTGATTTTAGTTACTGTCTGCTAAAATCATAATCCTCTTTTAAACAGAACTCTTCATCTCTTTCTGTTTCAGAGTAAATAGTACATACCAGCACTATTTTAAAATAACAAACTCTTGATAGAAGAATAAAAAACTACAACTAAACACCACAAACTCCTCACCATCCCCGAGGAGATATGCTACTTGTTCAGAGCGGCAAGGAGAATGACTGGGGGGGCGGAGCCTGGGAGGAACTATATGGACAGCTCTTGCTGTGTGCTCTCCTTGCCTTTCCCTGTGGGGGAGGAGAATATCCCACAAGTAATGGATGACGCCGTGGACCGGACACACCGTTGGAGAAAAGTGAGTTTAAAATCCTCCACTAAATCCAAAATGTAGAGAAAATAACTAATTGTGTAAACCATTTACAAATCTAGACAAGTCAGAAGACTTGCTTTTACCCCAGAAACTCTCTGATTACACTGTTTCCAATGCAGCAAAGGATCCTGGGTGAGATATGCAAATGAGGTTCACAATGACTCACTTTTTTACTTCTAGCCTGCTTTTTAAGGCAGACTTCCCTTTACGCCATAGCATCGCCGCATTACAAAGCTTAGCTAGGGGTAGTACAGTGATTCAGACCAATCAATCAGAGAGTTTCTGGGGTAAAAGCAAGTCATCTGACTTGTCTAGATTTGTAAATGGTTTACACAATTAGTTATTTTCTCTACATTTTGGATTTAGTGGAGGATTTTAAACTTACTTTTCGCCTCCCCATATTTTAAATTGCTGTTGTATTTCCTCCAGAAAACAACTTTATCAAGCAGTGATTCAACCTACTCCCAGCTGATGAGTGGCAATAACCACGAAACAGCTGTCCTGGGATTAGTCTGAATCACTGTACTACCCCTAGCTAAGCTTAGAAGCTGTGTAATGCGGCGATGCTATGGCGTAAAGGGAAGTCTGTCTTAAAAAGCAGGCTAGAAGTAAAAAAGTGAGTCATTGTGAACCTCATTTGCATATCTCACCCAGAATCCTTTGCTGCATTGGAAACATTGTAATCAGAGAGTTTCTGGGGTAAAAGCAAGTCTTCTGACTTGTCTAGATTTGTAAATGGTTTACACAATGGGTGTAGCACATTTTGCAGCCAGTGAAGCAGTGGCAGCTGAATTAACTTTCTATTACTTGTTATATGAATACTACTAGAAAGTTAATTTAGCTGCTGGTTCTTTCAGAGGTTGCGGTAAACTACATTTCCCATATTGCACCTATAACCCATCAAGTAGTTTGCTAGCAGCACATGTCACGCCCACCCCCCGGCCAGAGTAGACCTGGCTGAGACTCAGTCTGGAGAAAACCGACGCACTGCATGTGCACTGTCAGTGTCTTGCATCTGAGAGAAGAGGTAGGAGGGCTGGGTCTGGGACTGGGGGCGGACAGAGGGGGAAGGACGGCCATCAACAGCAGTAGCACTGCGCGGCTGACATGTGACACATTGTGATCAGTGGTTGCTCGTGGACCGGACCGATGTTGTCGGAGTGAGTTGACAACTAGTAAGTAGTAGTGAGATTGATGGGAACTTGTGAGGGCACTGGCAGTGGCACAGCTGCAGCTTCAGGGACAGTTAAAGCGCAAAATCACACTCACAAATGTT